>NC_082393.1:24010561-24033061 GCF_031168955.1 Gadus macrocephalus
ACCCCATCTTGGGGTCCTGGCGTCGAAAGAATCGAAAAAGACAAAGAAGAAGAAAAGAAGGAGAAGGAAAAAAGAAGACATTTGGAGAGGAGGAATTGCAGATGAATTTTTTGAAAAGGTGAAAGAAAAAAAAAAAAGGGGTTGAGAAAGCATGTTAAAAGGTAAATAGAGGGGTAGAGCGAGAGAGACAGAGCGAAAGAGAGATAGCACATTCCATTAGCATTCAAGGGCGTCCATCGAACCAGAGCTGGGCAGCAGGGTGTGACCCAGCTGAATTCCTTCTCTCTGTGTGTGTGTGTGTGTGTGTGTGTGTGTGTGTGTGTGTGTGTGTGTGTGTGTGTGTGTGTGTGTGTGTGTGTGTGTGTGTGTGTGTGTGTGTGTGTGTGTGTGTGTGTGTGTGTGTGTGTGTGTGTGTGTGTGTGTGTGTGTGTGTGTGTGTGTGTTCGGATACACTACTCAGACGTGTAGCTGTACATGTAGATGAGAGAAAGAGACTTTGCTTACTTTGTTCAGTGTGATGGTGTGCTGCTCCCATATCATCAACTCTTCCATGCCTGGTTTCTGAAGGGAAACACAATGAAATAAAAATCAAATTCAGACACAAGAAAAGCAGAGTAAAGAAATAACCAAAACAAAAGACAGCCATTAACCTTTGCACTATATTATGGACAGTTGGTTTGGGGTAACCTGAAGCTGTGTGTGTGTGAGCGAGTGTGTCAGGATCTTTCTGTGTGTGATTACGAAGCATGCCGTCACCTGTCTTAGTCCTGTCAAACAGGTATGGGGGAGGGATTATCTTGTACACACACACACACACACACACACACACACACACACACACACACACACACACACACACACACACACACACACACACACACACACACACACACACACACACACACACACACACGCCCACACACGCCCCTGAGTCCCTGTGGTGTTGACGATATACGACACTGTGTGTAGGTTCAGTAAACCCAGGCTACGCGAGTACAATGTATAGAGTAGGGGACACTCCCCCCTCCCTCCCTCCCTCCCCGTCTGCCTCTAGACTGCATTTTGTAGTCAAATATTGGCCCCGGGTGCCATTGCGTCAGGAGGCCTTTGTAGATTGTATTCATCCGCCAGTTGACGTGCTATTGTCACTCTTGAACTGAGACCGCTCAAGTATCCCGGAGAACACAGCCGTTGACCGTTCAGCATTCTAGCAGCTGGCTGACCACGCTTAGCATGACCCGCCGGGAGACATTGCCGCCAGCGCACCATTGTTCCAGTTGCTGTACAACATACCAATCATGTCTGACATCTCCCACATACCACCTCATTTCGAACCCTCGCCCATGAAGCTGGTCCCATCACGCCACAGGGGGCCCTAGCCGGTGACGTAGGGCGATGCGTACGGCGCCGTAGAGAGACCGAAACCAGCACTGGGCGAGCTATTCGAGAGAACAGTGAGGTATTGTTGGCCGCGTGTCAAGACAGACCGCGGCCTATGCTGGGAGTGAGGGAACACATGGGGAGAGAGGAGTGGGCGACGCAAGTCAGGAGGCGAACACTGACATTCTCCAGCCACTGAACCAAACACCGCAAACATTTTTACAACCGGGGACTATGGGAGTGGCATGCGATGACCTGTGAACAGTAGGTCGTTTGTTTGACCAGGGGGTTGATGATTAACACGAAAATACACATAAAAGACCATCGGGTAACAAGCACAGGTACTGGTGTGAGCCTGCTGCGGAGTTTCGGTAAACATTAAGCGAAGATCCATACACCTGTATGCATCAATGATTACCCTAATTGCAGTTTAACTTTGGGTGAGGTGCACACTGGGCTTACAAAATGTGGTCGCTACCCATCTAGGTTAGGAAGGAGTCAGACAACACCTACACAATGGAACAGAATGGTTGTCAAATTGCACAGTGCTGGGAGAGATTGGGTAGGCGGAGCCAGAGGATTTCATCACTCCCCAGAGAAATCAGGGAAGAGAAGGTGGAGCCAGGAGAGACAAACAACGAACTGCCATACTGTACTAGGAAGTAGACAAACGCAGTCTAGGAAGTTTCTCCTTCACCGAGCACGGTACTTAGTCAAAGGTAATCCCTCTCGAACATCGTCAGATATGCCATAGTCGACAAAGTCCCCGGCAACGCGAATGTGTAACGTATACGTGTCGATAAGGGTGTTGATAAGTGTACGAGCTCCCTGCCATTCCAAGGTCTGCTGCCCCAACCAGCTTATCTCGGTGAAACCGGTCACATGATAGCAAAAAGGGTCACACTTAGCGGAACGAAGAGAGGCTAAATACAATGATTAGAACGGCAACGATTCAAAACACCGTCAACACAAAGACAAACAAACAGCCAAAAGGGGACAAGGTTTGGGTAGTTCACTTTGTAAATGCTGAACAGGAGAACTTCAACAGCAGATTAATAGATCAGCCTGAACACTGGCAATGGAAAGGAGGGATTAAAATGATTAGTTGTATCATTACATGAGGTTTCTATTGAACTACAGACGTCCAGGTGGATATCAGCCATGCATTTACTGATGCTGATGATTCGAGTCCAGGGCCTTTCGTCGAAACTGACCGGCTGCCTTAAAAACTCACCACACTATTTGAATCATGTGCACACACCATTTCCATGTCCTCCTGAATCCCACCAGTCACAAATACTGGCCCAACAAAGCCCACATCAAAAAGATGTCAACAGCATCAGCCAACAAGCTGCCCTCCCTCCATAGCTAAGTTCAGAATCCTATTGATAGGCTACCCAATCCTGGGAACTCCCCGACGGTGACTGGGGTCAGGCTGGAGGCAAACATGGCGGACACAGGGCGTAGCCGCCTGGACGCCTAGGGCCCTGTGGGAGTCTCTGAGGTCCTCTACAAAGCCAGCTCACCAACACACTGAGCCCAAGAGCCAAAGGATTATGACCCAGGGACGATGAGCTATAGACTGATGAAGTTACACCGATCAAGAGCACTTTGCTGGATGCCATTGGGAGGTTGATCCCGAGCCAACAGAGCTTTGCATTGGAGACCACTTACCCCTTGTTCTTTGAATCTCACTTCCATTTCCCCCTCCCCCAAAACTGGGCTTTCTATGCCACTGCACACCTGCAGAGCTTGGCACTGTTCAAACAAGCAGTGCTCTATGTGGCCTAGGTTGACACACCACAACACCAGAAGCTTCCACCAAGAGGAAAAAAAGAGAAAAAGGGAAAAATCCCAGATCCTTGACTGTTCGGCAAACACTTCCTGCCGGAGCCAGACCCCGGTGTGGTACCTCGTGTGACTTGGCCCCTGTCCAGCTGTAACCCGATAATCCAGATGTAATGAATACCTGATGCACTGCAGTGTTTCCCTTTCAGTATACAAGGGGAAGGAAAACATCTAGCCCTACCTGACGGGCTCCTCCCCCGCCTCCTGCTATGCCCACCTCCCCAGGCTGTGGCTCCGCTGGCCTTTATCACCGCAGATTAAAGGTGGCACTATGCTGCGTTGTGTTGTAGTATGGGAATAGATAACCATTAACCCGAGTCAGGAACCTGGCACACCTTTAGTGTCAAACGTCATAACGAGCCAGGTATACAGCGAGTCATGCATGGTATTGTTATAAAACACAAAATGTCAAACTTTAAAAAATTAAATAAAGATAAATAAAAAAGATGGCTATGGATTTTTTTAGTCTCATGCAAATCTACTTTAAGGATCTGCCACCAACATGCCATGCATACCAAAAAAAACGGCATTTTCTAAACGGTGAAGAATTGCCAATTGTGTTAAAAAATACAGAATACTACAATCTTTGTCCATCATCTAAATGCAGCTGCTGAGGAGAGGAAGGTGAAAACAATCCAGCATTCCACCCGAATCACTATTATCCACGGTGAGGGTGCTGGTGAGCTACACACTTACAGGTACGGCCATGAGAGGTGGTGCAGGCTCCGGTGGCAAGGAGCCAAAGTGCTTCATCAGTTTCCTCCGCTGAGCGAGATTCATACTCGCGACCCAAACCCTGCCTGCTGACCTCTGCTACGGACCGCCAACGTACAAGCAACCAGCAGCGACGGACCAAAGAGGTCAGAACACCAGCCCTTCTGAAAAAAGGCAATCACCAAAGTCCGACTGTCCACCAAACCCATGCAAATACAGAGAAACCGGAGGACCGCCTATGTCCCTGCTCCCCACCGGAGGAGAAGCGTCACATTCCAAAATCCGGCCATTACGCACAAATTACTCTGTTACAATGCGAACCAACGTCCAAGGCCACACACTGCCAGTCCTGTGTGTGTGTCCGCCTGTCGTTAGGACAGCTACTGGTATGTCCCAGGCTGCTGGCTGGAGGTTTGTGCCTTCTGGTGTCATGGTTACGTAGGGGGAATGAGAACAGTGGGCCGTTAATAATTGACAGGGGGTAGGGTCTGCTTACCGAGTAAAGTTTCAGGGTTCCCTATAAAGTAATGCACAATGCTGTGGCCCTTGGAATTGCTCTGGGGCCAAGCAGGGTTTTGGGTGCATGTCGTTTGGAGGGCAAACTTCTCGCTTTCTAAAGTGTCAGCGGTCAACTCTGTTATCATTTATGTGGCCTGGACACCAAATATATAGTTTGGTCCTTTACACTGGCCGGTACAGGTCTGGGAGGTGCTTGTGTATTTAGGGTCCAAAAAGAAAACACCTGGCAGCCAATGGCAGATTAATTTGACTATTTGGCATTTGGCAGTAAAACAAATTCAGGGTTACATAATAAAACAATTTGCTTGGCCAGTAGATCTTTCTCGTCCGGCAAGTAAACAGACAAAAAGTTAATTTTGGCCCTGTGCAAAATACACTGATACTACTATACAGATGATGTTGTTTATACTGCCTCGGTTCAGAGTATGACATGTGAGAGGGTTAATATATAAAAAAGGACCTGACTTGACCCAGTCGTGTCCAACAGAAGGTCTTTAGACTACTTGGCTTCCCTCACTGAATCATTAATACATTGGGGGAAATAATAAGCTGCTCAAACAATTGAAAGTAAGAGGAAGGGTGTACTGAGGAAAAACGAGTTAATCCAAGTAGACACTAGCCAGTAGCGGGACACAGAGGAAGCCAAGGTGTGCCTCTCTTCAGTAGGCAAACAAATAACCCCTCGCTTGTCGCTCAGACAAGAACTGTGCGCATGCTAGTCCAACTATGAAGCAAACATTAGCATCTCTAAAGGAAGAAACTCACTGTGGTCAAATATGCAAAATAGTGAAGTTTTACCCACCCAAGCCGTCTTGGATTATTTGGTTATTGCTGAAGTATTTTACAGGTCGACATATGACAAAGACTGAAAGAGCCTTATGATGAAAAATAATAACACATTGTGTGACATGCGTCTTTCTATTTCTGATAGGCATCATACAAAGACGATGGATGACAGGAGTATGCCACTTGAGTGATTGGAAGCGAGCCTAAAGTATCGTAGTAATTCCTAACCCAATAGCCACAGAAGTGGATAAACAAGACCTCTTCTCGCTTCCACTCACCAGTGGAAGATGGCAACTGTCAACCTCACTCGCTGGTTCAGAGCAACACAACTCTCACCCATACCAACTTCTACCCTGCGGTATGCATGTAACACAGAGCAACAACACAGTAACACAACACAAGGTTATATCAATATTGCAGTGATCAATAATTCCATCGCGATGCCTTATAAAAAGGTATATACACAAAGTACAGTAGCCCACGATTATCTTCATAGCCAAATACCTTGGACCGATATAGGAAGGTATTTTGGAATGCAGAGTCGAAACTGTTGTGAAACTTTCTTTGAGGCAAGCAGAAACTTGCATGTGCGGCAGAACCAGAAAGGTGAGACCAAGGCAGCGGGGCTCTTCATTGGAGACCCCCCTACTTGGGCGCGCGCGTGCTCGTGCAAAGATAAACATTATCGCACACAGTACACGTTGTTATGTCATATGGCAAATGTGGCGACGAATCTAAAGCCAAAACAAAGATTATGGAATATAAGATCGTGCCAAATGTAGGATGTAACTTCATTGCTTTACTTGGATAACTATTGGCTAAACCCCTTTAAAACAAAACTGTTCATACTTTGACAAATACTTCAATATAATATTTCCATTTCCTGCTCGAATCTGTCACTTTCTATTTTCGATTTCTAAGCAGCATTTACCATACCTGTATTTTTGCAATATCCAAGACTGTCCAAACGATCAAGTAGCCTGTTCACTCTGCTCGAAAACACATTACGCAGACTGACAAATAAAGAGTTTAAAGTGATTCATTCTACCTGTGGACCAGGGGCGTGGCTTTTAGTGGTGACGAGTCCAGGTGAGTTTCATTACGTCATCACGTAGGCAGCGCAAACAGTATAATGAACCACGCGCCAATGAGTCCACGATACGCGCTGACCTTATAAGGAATATCCGTTTTGCTGTTTTTTCACTGTAATTGTATAATGAGTTAAAAAATCCTTCAAGAACGAAATATGATTTGTAACTTAGGTACAGTGTGCTGCAGATATATGCTGCAGTGCTAACGATGGATTGTACCTTAGCTGTTGGACAGGAGGCAGTGGTTACTTACACGACACTACCCTCTAGTGGTTCCTTTCGCCAGCCTCCAAGTTTTTGATTAGTTGTAGGAGTTCGAACCATCCCCACATGAACTGATCCACGATTGTTTTTTTCAGGTTCATTTCACGCTGTTCAGATGATTGTTGGTGTGTAATCAGTTTTTCATTACTTCATAACTTCATGAACCCTGTATATTCGCCTTAATTAAACCATTAATTTGTATTTTTTAACCGTTATTTTTCTTCATTGAATGCCTGCCTGGAACAGTTTTCCTTGAGGAGTGATACCTTTTCTCTGCGGTTCCTTCCCACTGGGTTTTGGAGATTGTACTTGCCCTACTTACCCTTTTAACCCTTTAAAGCTGTATTTGTGATTACGGGACTATGCAAATAAACTTGACTATCTGCTTCAAGTTGGTGAGTAAATAGTAATATAGATACTAAATAGTAATAGTGAATAGGCTGACAAATGCAACATATCATCCCCTGGCAAACCACAATAAGTTAAAATGTAGAATGTCAATAAAGATGGGGAACTATTTCCACAATCTTTAAATTTTTATTTGTTTACAAAGATACGATTGCAATATGATATATTCCTTCCTTTTATGAGTAGAAAACTTTTAAAAGAATTAGTCGAAAGGCACAATTTTTTACAATATATACACATTTCGATCTAAATTATAAATATATAGAAAAACAAAAACACAACCCAGAATAAAAGTGCTGAACACAGTTGCTGAACAGTTTTTTTTTACAAAAAAAAATAGTCTTTGTTTAAAAATACATACAATCAGTAGCATGTTTTTGTTTCATTTTTTTGTTAGCAATAAATTATTTGAATGTGAAGACATTTATATAATATGCAGAAGGTGGAGAGGGGGCGACAGGTATGTCGGTTACACTTTACAAGAAGCAATTCTTCAGGTCAGGAACACAAGCTTGCAAATCTCCATCATAACCAACAGGACAACAGTAACTTGATTATGCCATTCTTAGTGCAAAATTATACAAAAACATAGGCTGAAACGCCAAACTACACTAGTTAACAGAGTAACAACGTTCTTAAAAATGTAGTATTTTGTCTCAGTGTCGTTCCACATCCAAGACGTTTAAAGCTCTGACGTCAAACTTAAAGCAACAGAGAGGAGAGACTTTGTTTACTCAAGAGAATATTACAATGGATGGGTTACAATGAAGCACTAGAAGTATTAAAAGAATGGGCCGTATCAAGATGATAACTTGTGTCTGAGACTTTGTGGTGGAGTAAACGTAAAAAAATTCAGCATAAACACCGGGGAGCCCCAGATGCAAATAATCTTTAACAAGGAGTTAAAAAATTAAACAAAGAAATACTAATAAAAAAGGAGGGAAATAGTGCGGAAATAGTTTTCCTTAAAACAAAAGAAATTCCATTTTGTGGCCCTAGGAAGGCATAATCATTTTTAACCAGACATTTTCACAAACAAATGACTAAAGCATCACATCAGGGTATTACATAATACCGCAAGAGAATTTCTCAACAGAGTGTAATAGCAAAAAAAAAAGAAGAAAGAAATGGAAATCCGATGTAATGGTTACTTCTACCACTGTAAATAGGGGAAAATATACTTCTCTCTGATATCTGGCTGATAAATCTACTTGAGGGATTTTCTTTCCTGAGATTGATTAAAGATCAGATGTCTTCAAGCCAGTAACTGTCTGTGGAATACTTTGGTATCTTTCTGCAAACTATAGTCCCGGCAGAATCTGTTACGCACTGGGACCATGCCTCCACTTGAGGCTAAGAGAATGTGTGAGGAGAGAACGACTGAAACATAGTCTGTGTGTCGTTGCACAGAGCACTGCGACTTTATTTGGTGGCAGAATAGAATAGACTGTATTTGTTTTGTTTTGTAGCCATTTGTATTTTACACATCCCTGACCATACCTTCCCATAACGAATGCATTATTAACCAGGATAACATATCTAAAATCTAAAATATCCCTTAAATATAAATATTATTCACTTTCATCGTTAACATTGGTGACAAAACATCTAGGAACATATTTGCTTTCATTCCATGACACAGCTCTTTACAATAATAAAAAAAAAGGGTTGTATGCATCTGGTTTAACACAACACTAGAGAGCACAACAGAGAAATACGTTTGAGTCCAGACCGCGCACAGGTGATCAAGAAGCATTGCCCGTTCTCGAGCGTAAACAGTACTGAGGATTTTGTTTCTTATTTCCTAACAAACGTAGAATCTGTATATTTTTTTTTATTGCTGTTTGATTGGTTGCGTTTGCACAGCCATGTCATTGCCGGGATCAACTACAGTGCATTCATCTCTTAAAAAAAAAAGGAACTAAAACAGAACGAAAGATGGCCAGATCCCAACGGGTTTCGCAAATATATAGGATCGTAAAGATACGCACCGAGAAGAACAACTGACTATATCAATATTGGTCGAAAGGTTTACAAAAAAAAACAACGGAAAAAGCACTCCAGACGTTCCTGAGACTTCAAAACATCAACTCACCCCAGGAGTCCCATCACTAAATATGCTAATAGAAAGACAGTGGAGGAAGAGAGGGGGGGGGGGGGGGGTAATAATTTCTTTGACACATTTATATTCCAATCTAGTCATCACGTAGCCTACCTGCGCCACATTAGAACACAGCCTAGGGCGTCGCGTCCTATTATTACGGCGAGAGAAAACCCGGGCGATGGGTGGCCGGTTTCTACGGGGACGGGCGCAGGCTTCACAGATACACAGACAAAGACACACAGGCTAAACAGGGTGGGGCAAAGGTTATGTTTATCGAAGACCCATCACCACAAACACCGGGGGAGCGGTAAGAGTTAAATACAAATATATATATCAGAATAAATTAGGAATAAAACAAAACAATAAAGAATACAACGGTCAAGAAGTACAAATCTATACATTAGGCCTATATGGGTTTTTAAAGACTGCATTTCAGTTGATTTTTTTTTCATTTTATTCAAAAGGCACTGTTTGCAACAGCATTCTGCTTTCCCCCTCGCCCTATTCATCACTCTAGTCTAGACAGATACACGGGTCAGACGCTGGGGGGGAGGAAGAGGAAGGGTTGGGGTGGGGGTGAAACCACAAAGAGCAAGTTGAAGACCCATTCGGAGGCTAACTATCCAAACAAGCGGTTTAGTCATCTTTTTGCGTCTTCCAGTTCCACACAATTATGTGAGGAGTCACTTGCATACGGGGCGTGTTGCAGTCGAGTCAAAGGGCCAGGGAGCGAATCAAGAAGAAGAAGAAGAAAGAAAACATACCGGCGGAAAATCACAGAACATATGTTACTACAAATGGTAAAAGGCATTTTGGTTCCAGCAACTTCACCCTTCATACCACATGGAGCCAGCGGGGGGCGCTGTGTTATCGCTAAAACCACCCCCGCGATCACCCTCGATGAACATCAAACTGACAGCGTGCACTCCAGTCGTCACATACAGCACAAGATGTTTCTCAAACAGCAAAACTCCATTTTCGGTTACAGCTGCCTTTCACTGTTGAGGAGGGAGGGGTGCGGGTGCGGGGGAGGGGGGGGGGCTGTGGGGTAAAAAAATAACAAAGAAAAAAAGAAGAAAACTATTGGGTACCACTACCAAGAGAACCCCCCCCCCCCCCACCCCCCCTCTTTCTCGAACAAAATCCCTGCACAGAGTCAGCACTGGTCGCTCAGAACACTGGAGTTGGATGGAAACACGGTCGGGGGGACCGGGGGGACGGGGACGGGGGGTCGGGACAGGCAGTGATGAGACTATAGGCCCTGAGGGGGGCCCGGGAGGTGGTCCGATGGGCGCGCTCAAGACACAGCAGCAGACGCGACGCAAAAAGGTTCAGAGTCAGAGCGCGGCGGCGGCGGCGGCGAGTCACTCGGGGGGGCGGTACTTGATGACGGACTTGCGGTCGTTGCTGTCGAGGAGCATGCTGTTGAGCACCTCCCGCACGTCCAGGGTGCCGGGGCTGCCGCAGTGGCCGTTGTGTGACGGGTCTGTGGGCGGGTGCAGGCAGGCGGGGGACGAGAAGAGGGAGGAGGGCGAGGGGGCCGAGCTGAAGAGCGAGGCCGGCGAGGGCGAGGGCGAGGACGGGCCGAGCGCGGCGGCGGCGGCGGCGGCGTGCAGCCCGCGGGCCGCGTGCGACAGGTGGGCCGCGGAGGTAGTGGAGGAGGAGGAGGAGGAGGAGGAGGAGGGGTGGGGGGCCATGCCGAAGGACAGCGGGTCCAAGAAGTCCAGGAAGTCGGGCTGGCTGCTGCCGTCCCCCAGCAGGCCCCCCCCCCCCTCCTGCTGCTGCTGCTGCTGCTGCTGCTGCTGCTGCTGCTGCTGCTGCTGCTGGAGCTGGAGCTGGAGCTGGAGCTGGTGCTGGAGCCGCGGCTGCTGGAGCTGCTGCAGCAGGGGCGAAGGCTGCTGCTGCTGCTGCTGCTGCTGCTGCGTCTGGGCGGAGAGCTGGTGGTGGAGGCCCAGCGCGTTGGGCGAGATCAGGGACTCCAGGCCAAAGTCCTCCCCGAAGGCCCCCGGGGGCCCGGCCAGGCCCAGCCCCCCCTCCGTGCTGTCGGGGGAGTGGGACGGCGAGCTCATGGTCAGGTCCAAGATGTCCTCCAGGGGGTTTTTGGAGGGAGCGCCGACGGAGGAGGAGGAGGAGGGGTTGGCCAGCAGGGCCTGGGACGCCAGGGCGTGGCTCTTCAGCGAGGGGAAGGAGGACATGAAGGGCCGGGGGGAGAACTGGGGGAAGTGGGAGCTGAGCGTGGCCATGCTGGGCAGCGCCCCCGGGCCCTTGCTGCTGCCGTTGTGGGGCCGGTGGTTCTGGGTCCGTGGCGCGATGTGACTGGGGGTCCTGTGGGCCGAGTGGCGGGCTTGGCTCTGGGCCGCCAACGCCGCCCGCTGTAAGGAGACCTGGCCCTGGACCGCCTTGGCCCTCTGGAGGGACAGCTGGGAGACGCCGTGGGGCTGGGCCCGGTGCTGCTGCTGCTGCTGCTGCTGCTGCTGCTGCTGCTGCTGCTGCTGCTGCGGGCTCAGGCCCTGGAGCTTGTGGTTCAGAGCCTGGAGCTTGTGGTTCAGAGCCTGGGGCTTGGGGCCCGGGTTGGGGGCGATGGGCTGGTGGTTCCGGCCGTGGTTGGGGCCGCCGTGGTTGTGGGCGATCAGGCCGTCCAGCAGGTGGCGGCCGGCCTCCAGCCTGCGCTGCCGGTCGTCCGTCTGCTGCTGCTCCAGGAGCTGCTCCTTCTCCTTGCGCCGCTTCTTCACCTCCTCGTCCATCTGGATCAGCTCGTCCCGCACGCGCGCCACGCAGTTCTCCGGGATCTTGATGCCTGGTTGGGGGGGGAACGAGAGAGGGGGGGGGAAAGGGGTCGGGACGCCCCGAGTTAGCCAAACCAGGCGATTTGTTTTTGCGTAAACGAGCGGTCGTCGATCGTAAAACGGCCAAGAAAAACTTTAAATCCGAATTTGGTTAATTTTGCCTGGGTGGTTGCGATTGGCACAACGTCACCGGTGAAGCCTTTTTAGAAAGCTGTTGGCTAGACTGCTCTTTTAAACCTTAAAATCTTTTATGCAGCCTCTCTGTGCCTAGGTTTTAGTTTTAGTACATGCAGCCTCCCTGTCTTAGTTTGTTGTTTTCATGTCGTCTCTGCCCTTTGTTCTTGTGCAATGGAGCACTTTGAGAGTATTATTTTTGTGTGGCTCCAGTCACTGGCCTCGTCTCGGGGGCCTCGATATAGCCTGTTAGATGGATTAACAGGCCCTATATTAAAGGACAACCCCCGCCTGACCCTAGCCCCCCAGAGGGCAAGAAAAAAACTCCCTTAACTATCAAGGAAGAAATCTTGGGAAGGAACCCAAAGTGGGGGGCGGTCCTTCCTTCCAGGGACGATCAGGAGTAGAATGGTAGCCATAATTGACGTACATGCATACAAAAATGCAGGCAAAACATTTTTGAATCAGTGATGGGCTGCAGGCCGGTTAACGGGAGGGAGAGTCCGGGCATTCGGTTGAGACGCTCGACTCACCGACTTGCTTGTTGTGCTGTTTGGTTTTGAGTCGGACGATCTGCAGGATGCTGGTGCTCGTGACGTCGGCGACCGTGTCGGCCACGCGCTTCCACACGCGCAGCAGCGCGCCGCACAGCATGTGGTACTGCCGCAGACGCATGCCCTGCAGGCACTCCTGGCCCTCCTCGATCTTCTTGCACTTGCCGTTCCTGCGCAGCGGGAGGGGGGGGGGGGGGGGGGCGGAAAGGAGAGAGGGTCAAATCGTCGGCTCACCTGGGAGCTTGGAACGTGGTTCCACGTGCCCGAGACGCTGCTAGAGGACTTTGTTATGCATACCCTTCTGATGCAAGAGTTGTTCACTTGTTCAGCGAGTCTTGTCACACAACTAACCCGTAAGCGTTTTTTTTATCTCTCAAACTTAAAACAGTACGGGGCACCATCCCATCAACTCTACCCACCAGTTGGCGTGGCTGCACTTCTTGAAGGAGAAGGTGAACTGGTTCTCCCAGGAGTCCTGAGCTTCCTCTGGGGGCACCTGGGGGGGGAGACAACGTACGGGTTACCACGGTGGACAGGTGGCTCCAAGGCAGCCTCACACCTTATCGTTTTAATCCTGGACGGCCCCTGTGGTTCAGGGCCTTTCGGCCCCACAAGGGGGCAGCCAACACCAAGCCCTTAAACCCCACCTTCTCTGTCGACCCCTCCCCCACCGATACAAAAGCCTGCGTTTTGTGGTTAATTACTAACACCGTGGGCGGATGTTAACAAACGCGTTGGGAACATCACTCGCAATGACTGAACAAATGAAACGCTCACAAAGGAAACCACTTCACAATGCTTGAAAAAGAACATTCCAGTGCTTGAGATTTTGGAAGCTCACCTTGCGGTATCGGGACTGCAGGTTGTCCAGACTCTCTGGGTGGTTCTGCTTGCCGATGTTGGGCTTGTAGATGATGAAATTCTTGCCCCGGCCCTGCTCAGCCAGGAGCACACATGGATGGTTCCCTCGCAGCTGTGGAGCGAAGGAGGCACGGGTGAGGAATACAGATAGGAGGGCTGCCGCACACACACACACACACACACACACACACACACACACACACACACACACACACACACACACACACACACACACACACACACACACACACACACACACACACACACACACACACACACAAAGCCAAACCACCCGCTTCGCTCATTAACCCAACGCACAATGGAGACGTTTCCCCGTGGCACGGGATTCAGCAGCCACCACCCGGGGTGCAAACAATAATAAAGAAGATCAATAGATGATAATGAATTCATATTCACAGGCGCCTAATAGGTTCACCGCCTGGATGTGTCGCATTAGCCGCAAAGCAAACAGCGTGTTTTGTTCTCTAGGGTTCAGTGCAAAACCTTATTCAAGACGAGACTAAAATGTGTGTAAACGTCAAGAAAACCGGGCAAGAAAACGAACGACCGCTAGGCTAAGCCGCGTTAAAATCCAACTCTTTGACCTCTTGGACCGCAACACAAAAGATTACATTCTCCCTGATCGGAAGGGGCAGCCCATTCTCGGAGGCAGGAACTAGCCCGAGGGGGTTCATATAATGGCGGCCCTTTAACAATGGCGTGACTCACGGCCTTGTCACGCACAGAGAGCTCACGGATGTCTTTGGGATACGTGTCGCGCTGTGCGGGGAGAGAGACCCGTTCCTCACCTTGTGGGACAGGTAGAAGCCCTCCTCGGGACGGCTCAGCTTCTCGGCCTTCTCGCAGGCTTCTGACCAGGGCATGCCTCGGTCCACGCTGATCTGTGGGGCGGAGGAAACGAGGGGGAACGGGTGTGACCGGCGGAACAATAAACCAGGGAAGTGAGTCGACACAACAACGAAAAAAGACAAAGACAACCTTAAAAGAAAACGTGCAGGCATGCATACGTACAATATAGAGGGACTTAACAAATTACCGGAGCTAAAGCAAAACCAAATCTTCATCTCTTGCACTTGCTAAACCAGTCCTGGATTTTCTGTGGCCTGTGTGCTTGCCAAGTTTAGAATGTCAAATTGTAGGTTAGCCTGCAGCAACAGCTAAAAGCCGGAGATAGCAGTAATTATCCAGCTCTAGCCTTCCATCGGTGCCTCCGTGGACTCCTCAGCCCGGGGCGAAGCGTGTATGATCACAGTCTAACCACCGGCTAAATAACATCAATCAACCCCCAAATAGAGCTCTGAGCTCGCCTGCTCCCACTACGTTCTCCTCAAACTGTCGTCAACGCTGAGGACAGATAACGATTGGGGCAGATCTTTTACCTTTTGCAGCAAATAAAAGCTTAATGAAAAAAAAAAGTAATGGTTCTTTTAACATCCAAGGACGTTGTCTCCACTTGTCGACCCACTAAAATGCCTAAGATAATCGTTTTGTAGCTGGACTATCGCAACAACCTGCCTCCAGCTGCTCCTCTCCCTACCTTGTAGAGCACGACCTGTCCATCCTGGGGGTTTCCTGCCGTGAGGAAGTTCTCCTGTTTCTCCTCGTAGATCTCGTCGTTACCCGGGGCCAGATCTGGTGAGGACACGCAGGGAAAACTCTGTTGACTGACGGAGCCACACTGACTAATCAGAGCCACACTTGATTCATAAGGAGGACATCGCCACGGCAGGCTGCACTGATGGGTTCGGAAAGGAGCTGCAGGCATCTGTTCAGATCTTAGTTTAAAGATTTTTCCAATCATTTTGACCAATATTCACAAAAGGTGTCAGGGGGGATGGAAGGCATATTAACAGTTGCAGCTACGGCTGGGCGAGTAATCAAATTACGATCTCGATTTCTATTTTAGCGTCAAACGGCACAAAACTAATATAATCGAGTTTTCGACATATATATTTTTTTCATGTTTTATAGAAAGTGCAAGAACAGCTGGATACATATCTGTACATTATTTTAGATTTGAACATTTTCTTTTTGACAATTTTGTGTATTTATTAAGGCAAAATTTCAAAGTTCTCAGTTACTAAGTGTTTTTTGGAGAGCCATGCTGAATAAATACATCATGTTTTCAAACTCAAAAAATAATAGTTTGAATAATCGTGATTTCATCATTGACCAAAATAATCGTGATTATGATTTTCTTTCATAATCGAGCCGCCCTGGCAGCCATCATGTCTTCGACGCGTACCTAGGATCCCCATGTCGTATTTCCCCTCCTTCTTGTCCTTCTCTATTAGGTAGTCGAAGTTGTCCATGAAGTACTGGAAGAGATGGTTCTGCTTGTGGACCTCCAGGCCCAGGATGCGATTCAGGAACTTGGTGATGCTGCAGTCTGTGTGAATACAAAAAAGCCTTGTGAGAACACCGAGCCACACTGCAGTACTGAGCACTACCAATATATCCACACACACACACACACACACACACACACACACACACACACACACACACACACACACACACACACACACACACACACACACACACACACACACACACACACACACACACACACACACACCCAGCCCCTTACCTTTCTCCGTGTTGAGCCCGATGCGGGGCTCCCGACAGAAGATGCCGACGTCTATCATCCCAATTTTCATGTCTTGGGAAGAAGTAGAAGAAAGAGTAGAGGGGAGAATGAATACAGAAACACAGCCATCGTTGTTATGCTGTGTCCGTAAAGCCCGGAGGGGAAGTCTTGTGAGGTGAAGGGGAAGGCAGCGTACCTCTGAAAAACTGGGCCTCGCCCCCAGGGTACCCCTTGGGAGGGGGTACCTTGTTCTCGATGTGACCCAGGATAGCCTTGGTGATCTTATCCAGGGCCTTGGTACCATACTGCAGGATTGGTGGGGGGGGGGGGGGGGGGGAAGAGAGAAGAAGTCAGGGAACACGTATGAAAACAGCTCTCCAAACTTTGCTGCCACACCTGGGTGGTCCTCTTCATTGTTATTCCCAGCCGACTGTCGGCTGATGGGATCTCTTCAGCCGTCACCTATCCACCCGCCTGAACTCAGTGGTGCGTGCGTTGACACAAGGTCTTTAGGAAACACACAGTGTCGAGGGCAGCGGAGGGTCTGCTGTCATCAGCGGGGAATGTCTAGGACTGTTTTTATCAGGGGGGGCGTGGTTCGAATGAAACACCAGACGTGATGTGGTGCAGAACGCACTTTAAAACCCCTGTTGATATCAACGTCTGGTAACGGCATCGCCTCTCCGAACGTGACCGCTGGTTTACGTCACTTTGTTGTTGTTATTGTTAGAGATTTTCCGATACCATCTTTTTCCTTCCCGATGCCGATTCCGATTCCTGAAATTGAGTATCTGCCGATACCGAGCATAAACCGAGACAGCATCTAGCCTCGTCAGTACTTGTTCTTATTGAAGGGTTCTCTTAAGATGACACTGATGTAAAGTCGTTTCACTTACAATTCTTTCCAAACCAAAAAAACGATCGCAGCGTAACGCTGCACGTGGTTGTGATGTTCTTTGCGTGTGTAGTAAATGAGCTAGCCACGGGAACGCATTTTTAGGCAGTATCGGAGGAATTTCCGATTCCGGTGTCGGAACAACTCTGGATATTGTGTTGTTGGTTAAGGTCCCTCAGTCAGGTGAACTCTAGCTCCGCCCTCCTGGTCAACAAACGGTGGACGGTGTTATGATGGCCGACTAGGCCGGATTGGCTACCTTGTTCTCAAAGTTGTACTTGCTGAGGTCCCTGGACTCGGTGGCTCTCCGGTCTCCGTGCGTCAGAGCGCCCTGCACGGGGAGACAAGAGGAGACAGTGTTATTATTAAAGGTTATCGACTCGCCCTGCCTTCAGAGTGCTCCTCAGGCGCCCGGCGTATTCTTCGACTCTCTTAATTAAGTGGCGAGCGTGTCCACGCATGCACGCGCTCCCGAGGCACTCCCAAACCCGGATGTGACGATGAATTAGGATTAGTTTGGTCCTGATTTCTGATGGCAGTTTCATGAGATCTAATTCTGGTTCCTGTTTCCAGTCGTGCTTATCCTGTGACCTTTCCTTGACCTTTCAGACAACCTTTGGAGTGGGACATGAGACAGATGTGTGTGTGTGTGTGGATATGCAACAATGAGTGAGTGAGTGGGTGAGTGAGTGAGTGAGTGTGTAAGTGAAAGAGTGCGTGCGTGCGGCGTGTGAGTGGAGTGTTTATATACACAAGATGCCGGCACTTCTCCCGTTGTGCAATGAATGAAGTCACCAAAACAATAGGGTGCCGCAGACAGGTATGACATCATCGCTCGCCTAGGACCGATGGGGCTAGAGATATGGTAGGCACTAATCCTGATGAAACGTGTGTGTCAGGGGGTGAGTTCAGGTGGAACTTGACCGTAAGAGTGTTTGATGAGTCGGTCTGAGACTCCATGCTGTGTCTGGACCTCGTTAACACGTCCCTTCTCCATCAGAGAGCACAGATAGGAAGTAGACCCGTGTTCATTTATGAATCGTTAAGTTTTAGGCTGAAGATCAGATGATCGTCCTTTCAAAGTACTCCCACAAACCATGACCATATATGACAGACAGACAGACAGACAGACAGACAGACAGACAGACAGACAGACAGACAGACAGACAGACAGACAGGTAAACTAGGAAATCAGATTGCCTTAAGAAAATCCACAATGGCAGCAGCCATTTCAATTCAACTCATCCCTCTGGAGTCAGCTCTTTGTTCAGGGGGGCGGATGAGTGGGAGAAACCCCGCGACGGCCCGAGGTTTGAGCCACGGTGGGAGAGCTGGCCTCAGACCTCAGGTGAACTAGCATGGGAGGTGGTTCCCGGCGGGCACAGGAAGGACAGCGGTGGGATGGCAAGGGGGGGGAGGGAGGGAGGGGAGGGCAGGGCCAGGACAAAGGGGAGTCTTTCACAACGGCTGACTCAGGGAACATGCCGTGCAGATGGCCAACCGTCCAACAAAAAGGGGCTGGTCGCCTGGCTTCTGGGTTTTGTGTCACAGTGACTCATGGGGAAGCAGTGCATGATGGGAGGGGCATGTTTCCCGGGAGATGGAAGTGGATGACAATAGGATCAAGGTTCAAACCCGATCTCTCACGTGCATAACGAATAGCGCTGCGTCTTCGCCCAGCGCCATTCGTCACACACGTGAGTGATCGGGACCCCTCCCCCCCCCGCGCCCCCCCCCCCCCCCAGGCCCCTGCACACCGTACACATACCAGGCTCTCCAATCGCTTGGCCACGATGGAGGCGAACCGCCTCTCGCCCCCCAGCTCCGAGATGAGGAAGATGTACTCCGGCGCCGTCACCTGATTGGACCGGTGAGTGCGACCTGCGGAAGGAGAGATCGACCGGAGAGACCGACGTTACAGAAACTTTGTAAATAAAGGAGAAGGCGATATTCCATTGAAAGAGTCGGCGACTGCCATTGAGCTGCATGGCTGACTTAGTGGCGATCCGCTGAATGAGTGCGAGGAAGCCGGGATCAATAGTAAGGCGGGGAGACGTGCACGCTCTAAGGGATGAACATCAGGGCACTATATCCAATGACGGGACCCTGCCTTCTGGGAATAGTGTGTGTGTGTGTGTGTGTGTGTGTGTGTGTGTGTGTGTGTGTGTGTGTGTGTGTTGGGAGATCACCAGCAGGAGTGTTTACATGTCTAACAAGAGGCTATTCCTGGCCCTATTCTCAACCTCACCGCACTGTAAACACAACGAGAGACATCAGCGTTGAACGGAGCCAACAACCAGCCCCTGCGATGTGTGTGTGTGTGTGCGTGTGTGTCTCTCTTTATGTGTGTGTGTGTGTGTGTGCGTCTCTCGATGTGTGTGTGTGTGTGTGTGTGTGTGTGTGCGCGCTGTGGCTTCACATTGCATCGCACCATCCCGCTTCCAGCAGGAAATGCCGCTGACGAGGGAATTAGCGGGGCAGTTATCTAATTACTGCAAACAATTCATTTCTCCAACCTGTAAGTAAGTGTGCGCGCATAAATGTACCGTTTACCGTGGCTGGCTGCGGTATCGGAAAACCAATATTAACAGAGCGCTCGCTGCCAATGATGATAGAGCCGGGTCCATCTTAATTAACTCCATCGTTATGGGCTCCATGCTGTGTCTCCTCGATGTAAGCTTTTGATTATATGGAACCAGGAGGCTAAAACGGGAGCACGACCCGCCATTGATTCCGGTAAACGGTAACTACACACGGCCGTTATTGTTAACGGTAACTACACACGGCCGTTATTGTTTCCTGGAAGACGAGTCCCCGGCGACCACGGCGAGCGAACCGCAGTCGATTGTTGTGGACGATGAAATTCCACCGCTCGACCGCTTTTTTGCCGTTGGGGCAAAAAACCTCGTCCACCTCAAGTGGTTCCCCCGCGGTCGACGGGGGCTGGACGGGGTGCGTCTTGCCCCCCCCCCACGGTACACCCCCACCTGAAGGCTTCGTGTCCAACTCAATAGCCAGGGAGGCAGGTGTGTGTCAGTAGAAGTTTGGTTCGGTAGATGTTTGGTTCGGTAGATGTGTGGGTGTAGGTAGGTCTGTGTGTGAGTAGGGGGGTGTGTGTGTGTGTGTGTGTGTGTGTGTGTGTGTGTGTGTGTGTGTGTCCGTCCGTCTCTCTCCCCCCGGACTCACCGAACTGCTGGATGGCGCGGTCGGCGCTCCAGGGCAGCTCCAGTGTCATGTGGACTCTCCGGCACTGGTTCCTCACGCGCTTGTCCGCCTGCAGCGAGATGCCCGAACTGGCCGCCTCCGAGATGATGGCCACCAGCTGGGATGAAGAGAGGGGGGGGGGGGGGGTGGCAGGAGGTCAGAGAGGGAAGTGAACCTAATGCTGCAGAGGAAGTGTCTGTTCTTGGGTAGTTATATATAAATGGAACAGACTCCATTTGACGCCATTTCAACCCAAACGAATTGCGGTCGGCTGTCTTCCACATAATCACGTTGGGCAAAACATGAAAACCGAGAGACGTTTTTCTCGCTTATTCAAATGTCTTCGTCAATTGCGGTAGACATGTGCCACGTGTTGGGCAGTATCATTTCTCTTCCTGATAACGATACTTCCTCATAGCAAAGCATCTCAATGAATCGAGTGCGGTCATGGGAAAACACCGGCAGCCATTTGCCAAACATCTTCCATGAGCCAACGCGAGTTCATGATTCCTACAGGGAAACGTTCACGTCGTGACCACCAACAACAAACGATACAAAAGTGAAGGGAGAGACCATCGGAGAGTTAAGGCAATAGCCGCAGGCATGGGCGGTAGAGGCCAAGTTAGTGTGCTAAAGGAATGGACACAACAAAGTCGTTGTGGAGCAGTGGAGGCGATTGGCATGTCCTCAGTATCACACTTGATGGCTACCGTGGCCATGCGAATGCCAACTCACTCGACACCTGCCACTGGAAAGAGGAAGCGATCCCATCTCTTAGGTGCGAGGAGAACGTACGGGAATACATTTTCAATGAAGAAGTGAAATCCAATTTATGGTCACGTCATTCATATTCAACATTCTCCCGGGACTGACGCACATGCGTCATGCGGTGGATCCCCGTGGGTGGTCTGACCTTCTCTGCGTTCATGAAGCGGTCCTTCTCCTTGACGTTGATGTGGTCGATGCTGTTGCCCTGTTCCGCCCGCGACTCGTAGCGCACCGAGCCGTCCGCGCGCCGCACCACGCGCCCTTTGCGCCCCGTCATCTGCAGGGACGGGGGGGAAAAACCACGGTCATGCATGTGTGTGTGCGTGGTTCCGAGAGGGACGTCCGCAAAGGAGCCGTCGCGGCTACACCCAGTGATCTACTGAGGGTTCGCTGCCGGCAGGGAAGGTCTTATCGGGGGGGTCTCGCTGGAGAAAAGCTTCCGCTTTACTATAACACAAGCTTTTCATCGACATCCTATTGTAAAGCTAATCCCCTGTGCGATGGCAACCGGTCGGCCTCCCTTCCCCGTACCTCAGACACCTTCTCCGGGCCGCCAAACTTGTCGATGAGCTCGTCCAGGGTGTTCAGAGGTAGTTCCTTCCCCAGCGCTGAGATCTTGTTGAGCAGGCCCTGCTTCATGTCCTCTATCCTGGCTGTGGAGACACGGGAGGGAGAAGGCGTGCGATCAAACGCGACCCCTTGGCACAACGGCGGGCAGAGCGCGGTCACGGAATGGCCAAGCGGGGGCCGCCGCCGCCGCGCGGGGGGGGGGGGGGTTAAGGCGTCAGCTCGGGACTGACAGGCGAGTCCATCCGTCTAGACGCGTCTAGACAACAAACCCCTTTTATTTTTAGCGGCTATCACAACCCGACTGATCGTAGCGTCGCTCCGGGGGCTCGTCCCGAGTCGAGACCGCTTAACGTCAGGACACCCGGTCGGGGGGCCCCGGGGGGGGGGGTCAAACAAACGGGACGCGAGTGCTCTCGAACCTGCGGTGTAGCTCGTGTGGTTGACGAAGATGACGTCGTCGTTGTCCAGCAGGGAGTCGGGCGAGGAGTTGGAGTCCGTGTCCATGCCGTCCGAGTCACTGCTGCTGTCGTCGCTGATGTTGATCACGCCGCCGCTGTCCACCGTGTGCTTCGACTGCTTGGGCTGCCGGCCGCGAGGCTTGCCTGGGCGGAGACACGCATAAACGTACGTCAGGACATAAACAACAACAATCACGACGACGGGTTAAACTTGGGGCAGCACCCAGTGTTGCCAGATTGGGCCAGATGTGTTTACAAATCAATTGTTCAGATTGGTTGGGGAATCTGGTCTTATCTGGCTACACTGGCTGCAACTGGTGGAAATACAGACTTACATCAGGACACAATCATCGACATCAACAACCGAAGGGCCAACTATGGCTGCTCCCAGTGCTGCCAGACTGGGCCAGATGTGTTTTCAAATCAATTTGTTCATTAGAAAGTAAAATACTGGTTGCAACGCTGCTTGCGCAACTTTGGAAATTAAGCAATTTCCAAAGTGTTT
>NC_082393.1:24038061-24123944 GCF_031168955.1 Gadus macrocephalus
AGTGCCGTACACCACTTCTCTTTGTGCCACAACCAGTTTTTGATCTTCGTTTCCAAAACATACCCATCAGGGGAATCCAAAAAGCAACCATTTCATGATCACAGAGAAGGCAGCGCGAATGGAAATGGGGAGTATAATTTCCATTGCTTTGTTGAAAGCACGTTTTATCTTGAGCAGTTTTTCTTATCAATCTCTACTTATTTATTTTTCTATTTGGATTACATTTTCTTCCTATCTACATTTCACCTATCTACCTTTCAGAGAACAGACCTTTGCAATAAAAGCAGTCGCTGACTAAACTGTACTGTCAGCTGACACATAAACACTCACATAAACTGCTAGTATACATTCATGGGTTTTTGTGGATGTGGATATAGATGTGTGTGTATAAATAAATATATATATATCGAGAGAGATAATTTTTTAATAATAAAGATATTTTTATGAGCTGACCTTCTGTCGCTTGTTACAATAATGATTCACACCCTTGAAAATAAACTCTAGAAATGAAGTCGGTAAAACAGATTATTTCTCTGGCGGAGAAATGCACGGTCACCAGGGCGCTAACGGGAGCCTCTCCAGCAGAGCGGCCTCAGCCTCACCATAGGGACTTCTTGCGTCCCTTCAGGAAGTTCTCCAGGATGATGCCGGCCACCGTGCGCCCCTTCCCCACGCCGGCCCCGTCCCCGATCAGGAAGCCAGCGCGCTGGTTGTTCTGCAGGATCACCTCGTGTTGCTGCACACAGCGGGCACAGAACGGTGAGGGGGGAAAGGAGAGAACGTTAGGGTGAGGGGGGGGGGGGGGGGAGAGAACGTTAGGGTCTCTCTCTCTCAGTCTCTCTCCGTCTGTCTGTCTGTGTGCACATTCACAACCATCAGGAAAGACAGCCGTTTCATATGGATGAATGATTCCGTGTCGTGTTTGGAACATTTTGAAAGATATGCAGGATGTGCATGAATGAGTAAAATAAATAAATCTCACAAATAAAAGCCAGAGTATCCATTATTCCATTACAACTGAATTGTATTTAGTTAATCATAATGGACAACAAATGCCTTTGTTGCCTTCTCATATTAATCTCTCTGCGCTCAGGTGGCAGTAATGAGATGACTAATGATGCCGACTGTGATAGACATATTTAATAACAACACCTGTAGTAACCTTTGTGTTAGTGGGTACGAGACGAGTGTCTGTGTACGTTTATGCGTGCATCCGCTGGGTGTGCATTTGTGCACTTTTTGTGTGTGAGCGCACGTGTGTGCATGTGTTTGCGTGCGTATTAATGTGAGCACTCCTGTGTGCCTGTGTGTGTGTGTCTGTACGTTATTGTGAGCACTCCTGTGTGTCTGTGTGTGTCATTCGTAAGCACTCCTGTGTGCCTGTGTGCGTGCGTGCGTGTTTGTGTGCGTTAACGTGAGCAATCGTGTGTGCCTGTCTGTGTGTGCTTTAACGTGAGCACTTGTGTGTGTGCGCGTGTGTGTGTGTGTGTGTGTGTGTGTGTGTGTGTGTGTGTGTGTGTGTGTGTGTGTGTGTGTGTGTGTGTGTGTGTGTGTGTGTGTGTGTGCGTGCGTGTGTGTGTGTGTGCGTACCTGGCAGGCGTAGATGATGGCCTCCAGCTGCAGGGCGGACAGCATGCCACTGTTGATGGTGGACTGGTGGATGGCCAGGGTGTAGGTGATATCGGGCGGGGGCACGCTGGACAGCGTGTTTGTCTCCACCACGATGTCTGGATGAGAGATCCCTATCGTGGCTGTGGAGGGAGGGGAGGGAGGGGAGGGAGGGGGGGGGGGGGGGGACACGTAGAGGGCTCAAGTCTCAGGCACAAGAGATTTAGGCCCCATCCCATTTCTACCCCTTACCCCTTCCCCTTCCCCTTACCCCTCCCCCTTACCCCTTCAAAAAACAAGAGGGAGGGCTAAGGGAAAGGGGTAAAATTGGGCCGCCCAATCCCATTTCTACCCCTTCCCCCTCCCCCTTGTTATGAAGGGGTAAGGGGAAGGGGTAAGGGGTAGAAATGGGATTGGGCCTTTCTACCCCTTCCCCCTCCCCCCCTTGCTTTGAAGGGGTAAGGGAAAGTGGTAAGGGGTAGAAATGGGATTGGGCCTTAAGATAATGTTCAATAAAGTTAAAAATAGAATCTATATATTTTTTAATAAATCCTTTGTAGAGTATGTAGCTCATTAATAATAGGATACTCGAAAAAATATATCTGTACATTGCTTTGGATGAAGACCAAATGATAACTAGTAAGAATTTAGATTTGCTACCGTGGAATTAAACAAGTTACCCAATTAAACTACGGCTGTACAGACACTGAGTTCTCCTTCAGGGTGAGCAGGAGTTGCTGTTCGCTCTAAGCGCAATGTTTGCCTACATTTCGAAGGCTTGTAGTCGGCGTAGGTGTCGACATGCCCAAGCTCCTCGGCCTCCTCTTCCTCGGCCTCCTCCTCTTCCTCTGGCGCAGACTCCGCTCTCCGAGCCTAGCGGGACAGCGGACACATGGGAAATGTAGTTTATTGTGGACAACATGCAGCATGCAGTCCACTGGCGGCGGGGGAGTTGGTTTTTAGTGGTCAGTGCGCAAGAGGGGGAAAGTGTTAGGAAAGCAGGACAGATGTGAGGCAGGCACATCTGGAGGAAAACGGACAAGGGACATTAAAACCGGTTCAGGCATTGCAAAGGAGTTGCAAAGGACCTATGTTTAGGAGCTGGGCGATAACAAGGAATTAATCCTTATATTTAATTCATACGATCATGGAAACATAATACTATCTCTTAAACACATCTCTTGCATTATGAGAAAGGCCTGGTCTTATCTTCTCATTATTATGCATTTACACTCCAAAAATGGATACGACAGAAACATAATTTCCTGTTAACTTGGCTCAGTTAATTCTGCTCCGTTAATTGCTCAGTGAGTTATCGCCCAGCCCCAAGCTACTTAAAAGTGATGCATAAATTCGGTTAGTTGTTGAATCAAAATGAAGCCAGACAGACATTGCGCCTGGAAACGAAACCTAATTGTTAGTAATAGGCTAACAAAAACGAGATTACGTCTATCCAAGAGCATACCAGGTGCTATTCAAATGAATAATCTTAAGGGTCCATTTTGACAAGAGGAAATGTTTGCTCACATTGCATTTGTTTGTTTCATAAAACAGAACACATGTCCTTAGAAGCATGCCTAAGGTTACCAAATAATCACACACTCCATTTCCCACTGTGTCAGAATGTGGCCCATGAGTCACATCACACACACGTCATTTTTATACCTCCTATCCCAAAACGAGTTAAATTCACACCAAAAATGCAGAACAGAGATCATCGGGGGAAAAAAAGGCAATTAGTGAAGCACAGATCTTGAAAGGGCGCCCTTATGGTGTGGTGCACCTCGGCCACAGGCTGTGTGTCTACCTGGAATCCTCCCAGAGGCGGAGTGCTGATAATGGCAGTTATATCATCCAAACTGGCCAAACCCTGAAACCTGTTCAGCTGCAAACAAAAGCCACAAAATAAATAAACCCCCAAAAATATCAAATCGAAAAGAACAAGTAATCGAAAATCAACAAATTAATGAAACACCCTTGCAATGAGTCATGGTGTCTTTAAGTGTGCATTGGGCTTGTGCGTGTGTGTCTGGCTCCTATCCTGTGTGTGTGTGTGTGTGTGTGTGTGTGTGTGTGTGTGTGTGTGTGTGTGTGTGTGTGTGTGTGTGTGTGTGTGTGTGTGTGTGTGTGTGTGTGTGTGTGTGTTTTTTATTTAGGCCTGTATGACTGAGCAGTACTCTACTTAATGCAATTTATTGTCAGGCAGTAAAAAGCAAACAACAACATTAAAGGTTGATAGGTAGATATAGCCTGCACTATCTGGGCAAAACATGATGGATGGAATGAGAAGAGGGTGCAAAACAAAACATCAGCATAAGCCCTTAAAGCCCTCTATTTTTTTTTTTTCAACACCTATTTTATCAGAACTACTTGCAAAGTCTATTCAAATTCAACACGACCATTCAACTTAACATGGTCTGTGCAAAGCCACCAGTGACAGCATTATTGATCAAACGGAAACTGAACTAAGCAAACAGTAAATAGTGGGAACGACTCTATAGTTCACAGATTGTCAAATGGCATACGACACACATGGCCATAAACCTGTTAAACTCACGTGGACAGAGCTCTCCACCTTGTACAGGAGTCTAAACCTGATAACCAAACATATGTAGTAGATAGGAAACTACACTAGGCCAATGGAAACGATTACATCAACGGCTTTCACCGAACATGCCGTTGATGCATCGTCAGTTTGACTGCTACTGAATATAATCCAATTGTGCTTCGGTGAAAGCATCTGACAGATGACGTGGAGGAGGGGGGTTGTCTTGGCTCCAACCCATTGTGTTTTTTGCGTTTTTTTCCAGTGTGTGTAGTGAAGAGATTTAACGTGATTCTCCAAGACCTGATCTTTCTGCACAACAGGAATTGCTAGCTAGACCAATTCTGTGGAGTAAAAACTGCCTTATTATGTTATCCTTGAGACATTCATAGTTTAAATACCTCCTTAAACAGCACGGTTGTATTAAGTCCAAGGGGGTCTTGTCAAGCGAGTCGAGCCAATATAAGCGCAGTATAGTTGAGTGTCATTTGAAGAAAGGGGGGTTGTAAGTGACCAGGGACTCCATTTATTGGACAATGACAGGTTCACTGACAAATAATGGAATGTTTTAATGTCCGGCTGTAGTTGCAAAGATGTTTGTCGTTCTAATACCCAAATAAATAAACGCAAGCTGTACAAACTGGGTGTCTATCTGTGTGGGTTTAAGATAGCCAGACAAACTGACAAACAGAGACAGGGAGATCAGTGATCACTGCATGACGGTAACAACTAGTGTTGACATTCTTTGTAATGTATCCATGCCTCACTGTCTGTGTGTGTGTGTGTGTGTGTGTGTGTGTGTGTGTGTGTGTGTGTGTGTGTGTTTTTTTTTATGTGCGTGTTCGTACACGTGCGTTTGTGTGTGTGTATGCATGCGTGTGCGTGCACATGAATGTGCGTGTGCGTGTGTGTGTGTGTGTGTGTTTGGGGTTTCGGACCTCGAGCTGGCTGGCTGCTGGGGGGCTGGCGGTACTGGTGTTGACGTCCCAGAGGGTGGGCACCGAGGCCAGGCTGTCCGTGCTGATGAAGGCCTGCGTGTCCGTGTACTCGGACAGGGAGTCGGCCGGCGACGAGAACAGGGAGTTGGTGGAGAGATCATCGATGCAGGACAGGTCCTGGAGAGAGGAGGAGGAGGAGGAGGAGGAGAAGTGAGCCAGGGGTGGGTGCATCTTTGGGGCGGATTAAATAAATAATTCACTGCTTTATAGATCCAGAATTCATAGCAACACAATAAGCTCCACATGTTCAAACAACCATTAACAATCTCACGGGCTCCATTTCCTATCCTCCATGCACCTTTAGCTCGCTCTGTTTTCCCTCTCTCTCTTGCCCACGCCTCCTCCACCTCCCTGCATCAAATTACCATACCAAACAGCAGGGAGAAAACGCTATATACACCACCCTCTCGTCCCATTTAGGCATGTGCAGCGAGAGAGAGACAGGGATGGGGGGGGTGGAGACTCCGTGAGAAAGGGGGGGAGTGATGAGCTCGGAGACCACAAGGTGCACCCTCCACCCAGCGAGGAGGCCGACCCATCACACGTTGACGGGCCAGGGGTGGGAATGTGAATAAAAAAAGCAGAAGTGTGGGGGTCGGGAACACACGGCGATAGGAGACGGGTTGTGCGTGTTGCTGTGCGTGTGAGTGTTTATGATGTGTGCATACAAAGTGTGTATTTCTTCTTTTTCTTTTTTCCTTTCATGGCGTGTCCTTTCCCATCCTTAGCGTGCCATGATTTTTAACTAGGCTCCCGAGGGCCCCCCCCCCCCCCCCTGAGACCTTTAAACACAGACCAGTCAGAGAGCAGGATGGAGGGGCAGTAGGGGGGTTACAAAACACAGGACAAACCCGGAGGAGGATGCATCATCAATGTCTGTCTGTGTGTATAAGTGTGTTTGTGTAAGTGTGCGTTTGCGTGTGTGTAAGTATGTGTGTGTGGTTCCGTGGTATGCCAGTGGGTTTGTTCCTCAGGCCATGTGCAGAGGTTCACACAACCCCGGTATTCCAGCCAAACCGTTTAAAAGACCATCAATTCGTTTTTAGTGCACCAGGGATTTAACTTGCCCCTGCATTGGTACCAACTCAGTAGAGGCCTCAGTGCCTACTCTGGCAGAACAGTGCTTAACATTACCCTTTTACACCAACATATAGCCATTCAGGTACATAAAACAGCCTAAATATAGCCGACCCTGTACCCAAGCTGCAAAAAGGAAACAAACTCCAAGAGCAACTGCTTGGAAATAACTAGAGAATCGTTCATTTAATTTTTACGCATAACAACATGCCGTGAAGAGACTGGTCGCAGCGCCTGTTAACAATTACTCACAGTTTCCTGTGAAAACCCTTTCCCAGTCACGAGAGAAGGGGCCGGCCGTATCAGCGTGAATGGGGGGGGGGGGGGAGGGACGACGACAGATAAACAGAGTTCTCACACAAACACATACACTGCCGGTTATCTGGGGTAAGAAACAAGAAGGCAAAGGGCACTAGCTTGTGTGTGTTTTGTGACAATGCGGGGGGAGGCTAGGCTGTTTTTTCCAAGGGAAAGTGTACAATATTTGGCTAGCGTGAATTTGCTGGAGGCTCAGTGCTTACTACCATCCCCCACTCTCCTCTCCCTCCCTCCATCGCTAACTTTATATAGGCTTTCTGCGGCAAGGGCAAGAACAGACACGAGTTGTGGAATCAGGCTATCCCAGTTGTTCTGCCCGGCAGACAGCCTGATGGGGCGTCTGCCCTGGCTGGGACACAGAGTGTTCCCAGAAGAAGAAGAAAAAATATAAGACAAGACAGTCGTGTCTCGCTCTGCAACACACTCCTGGTCTCTCTCTTCCTGGGGTTCTTGGGGTTAAGATGGGCGATTTCGGGCGAACGGACAACCTTCGTTCAACCTGACTCATCAGCGCTCTGCTCTGCACAAGGGGGGGGAAGACACGCATACGATTCTGTGGGGTGGATTGCGCGTTTTACACCTGGGTGTGACGTGAGATATTCTCGGAAGGAAAGTGTCAATCGTTCCGTTATAAAAGGTGGGCGTGTCTGTCACTCGAGGGTTACTCTTAAAGGTTAAATGAACCGTTCCGTCAGCTCTTCTGCTAATCAAGATCACACACACACACACACACACACACACACACACACACACACACACACACACACACACACACACACACACACACACACACACACACACACACACACACACACACACACACACCAGCATCAGAATTCCTGGTGCTGGTACCTCGCTGAGCAAAACTGAGCAAAACACAGTCACACATACTAATCATACTCTGGTATTAAAAGTGTCAGAAAATGCGACGAGAGCACGCAGGGCGAAACCCCGTCTACGGTCTCTTCCTCGGTCCATAATAAACGACCGGGCAGAGTCACCACGGCAGCAGCATTTGTTCTCCAGACAGCCGGGCGTTGTGCTCCTGGCTCTGCTGGCCCCAGATAAGGCCCACATTCGAACCGCTCTGATGCTAATCTGGCCCCTTTCACAGAGGCCCCGTGGAACGGCTCCCAATGCTGCACGTCTCCTTCCTCTGCTGGCGCACATATACTCGTTTTAACACACACACACACACACACACACACACACACACACACACACACACACACACACACACACACACACACACACACACACACACACACACACACACACACACACACACACACACACACACACACACACAAAATAGGTTTTTGACCTTGCCTTGGAAGAAGGAACGGTGGGCTTTGAGTGTGCGCACATTGACCAAGGAAGCAGGGGGCACCAACCAGAGCAGCAGCTGGTTCGCTGATACCATGCAGACAGCAGTTGTGAAACAAGCGTCCGTGATAAGCCAATGCATCCCCATACAAGGAAGTCTAGCCTCGCTATCTATCCCGTTCACTTTATGGTGGATATTTCCATGGAAGTGTGTACACTTCATTCGGGGCGAGTCCCTGGCTTTTAATCACACCGAGCAGGAAGGGAGGGCTGAGTTGGAGGATTAGTGATGAGGAAGACGGCATCAGGACACACACTGGTTCTATTTATTAATTCATACGCAAACAAGTGAAAGATAAATTAGCCAGGGGGAAGATTGTGTTGCAGAGGGCGGCAGGGCTTCAGAACCTCCCTAAAAACGACTCCCAAGGACGGACGTTTACGGTCACTGTGTGCGGGGCAAGTTGTTGATTTGTCTGAGGGATCCCATAACTTCTGCTGTGTTTTAAATTGGAGATAAGGAGCTCAGTTGTTCTGTACAAGCAGACGTCCTTGTTGCCTGTAGATCCTGCATGGGTTCGCCTGTTATCTACACAACTACAGTACCGGGAGACGAGCCACAAAGCCGAGGACTTAACAGCGCCGGGGTGATAAGGCAATTATTATCGTCCCCGTTTCTCCCACAGACGTATCCGACGTCATTTGGGCCATGTTTAAAAATCGGTTTAAACGTTCAGATAAACATCCATTTTGAACAACTAACATTTATGTTCTAAATAAAAGCAAAAGACTGATTCATTCATTGAGCAGAGAAAAAATAAATAAGGATTATTCTTTTGCATTGCCCAGCCCTTGGGCCGTATCCGTTTGAACCCGATAACCTCTCCTCCCATCCCTCCAGCAGGAAGAAAGAGACAGAGACAGAGAGACAGCGACAGAGCCAGAGGGCCACAGCCAGAGAGACAGGGCCAGAGAGAAAGAGCCAGAGAGAGAGAGACACCGAGAGACAGCGACAGAGCCAGAGAGACAGAGAGAGAGAGACAGCAGCAGAGACAGAGAGACAGCGAAGGAGCCAGAGACACAAAACAGAGAGAGAGACGGCAAAAGAGACAGAGACAGAGACAAAGCCAGAGGGCCACAGCCAGAGAGACAGGGCCAGATAGAAAGAGCCAGAGAGAGCGAGACACAGCGACAGAGCCAGAGAGACAGCGACAGAGCCAGCGAGAGAGAGACGGAGAGACAGCGACAGAGAGACAGAGAGACAGAGACAGAGCCTGGCTGTGGTTTGCCTGCAGCCTGGCCAGAGGGCTGGCCCACCAGAGTGGAGCGCAGCCAGAGCCCACTGGGATTCCCCCTCCTACACACTGGTTAGCTAGGCTGCAATCTCCAAGGGTCTGGAACCACAGCCACACTCACCACCACCTCCCGCCTCCCAATACTTTTGAACATGCACGATGACACACACACACACACGCACAACAAATGACCTTTCTCCCGACTCCTCTTTAACCCACAATCCCTTTTCCTGGTCTTCAACATCCTGCCCTCGCTATTTGCTTGACGTTCCTTCTCCCCTGGAAACATTCACTCCAGGTGTGGGGGCAAATAATTTGTTTAACGGAAGTGACACGGTGTTCCCGTAGCGAGTTCTGCATTTGACCAATCGTTTCCTTGTTTGTCTTAATCGCAAATCCTCACAAGGTGTGTTTAGGCAACACCTATCTGATGTTAAGCTGTGACACAACCAGCCGAACTATAGTCACACCGTTCTAGTCAAACAGTTTGGGTTGCTGCAGCCAAAATACGGCCAACAGCCATTGCATCATCCCCAGCTCTTGAAAGTACCCATGATTAAATATGTGTGGAACATGCAGGAGTTGCTTTGAAATCCGGAATTCAGCGGCAATAAAACGCAAGCTAAGAGAATCCCAGCTAATAAAAGCAGCGTGTCGGCGAGACAGACAGAAATGCCATAGTTTGGCATCAGTGTAATATAATATGACACAGTGTACGGATCAGGGGGCCGCACTTAGTGCAACTGTCAAGTCACGCTATGTGTGTGCGTGTGTGTTTTTACCCAACCCCCTTTTTAACTGAGGAACACCAGGCCATTCCCACAGAGGCCGGCTGGTGAAGCTGTCCAGATTGTCAACAAAGCCTGTCTGTCTGTCTCTATGGGCATAGTGGCCATAATTTGCTCCAGGTTATCTACAACAATGAAATTGTGTTGAGCTAACCTATAGGTTTATCCATTAAACCAAATCCATCAATTATATTAGATCTTTTAGTTAAAAATAATAAAGAAAACGAATAATGTCAATTCTGCAATTTATCTCCAATTATTATGAGAATCATACTCAATAGGAAAATAATCAAATTCCTAATATAAGACTTTTCTCGCGAAGCCTTTAACTTGTAAAGATAGATCAGTCTATTTTCTTGAACGAGTGCGTTACGAGAACAACAGCTGCAATCCAACAGCTGGCAACACAGATCAGCCAACTCCATTCTCATCAAGACGTCTGCAGTGTTTACACTGTGGAGTCCACACGCGTGGCTGCTCTTAGGGGAGTGTATACTAAAGCATAGCAAGAGGTTAAGGACACGCCAAATAGAATATATTGTGTGTGATCGTATGCTGGCAGTCATTGGGGATCTCAAACACCACAGTGGTCTTTAGCAGAAAAAGATACAAATACAAAAGAAATTAAGAACTAAAAAGAAGACCAGCATGACCTGTCCTGGCTCCTGGCGGCCCTGGGTTACCGGCCTCCTACCTGACCAACCAGCCAGCCCGGCCTAGTTCACAGAGCTCCACTGAAGGCCTGCGTTACCGGCCTCTTACCACAGCAGTCAGGCAGCCCGGCCCTGTCGACCGATCTCCCTCCGTGGGAGCCTGCGTGTCCGGCCCGCTCGGAGGAAACGGGGCCAAGGACATCTGACTGCTGGAGGCCGACCCCCTGGAACTTTCCAAAAGATTGGAAATGTTTTGGAACGTCGCTGAACCAGGGCCAGGTGTGCCGGCCCTCACGGGGGGCCGCGTGTGGGCAGGTATGTGTGGAAAAATTCGGCCAAAATAAATAAGAACACATTGCACAACAGAAGAACGCGTACGCAGCTGCGGCGGCTCTGACGTTGACACAGTGAGACATGATGGGCTTCACGCTTGATGACCTCAGACGTATCAACATGTTCACGGGCTCACGCGCCAACCGCAACATAGCCACGTCAATCACGAGAGGGGAGGGAGAAAGGGAGAAAGGGAGAGGGAGGGAATCTTCTGCCAAGAGGAAGACACCTGTGGCAGGGGGCCGTTCAGATGTGCTGGTGTAGGGCAGGTCGTGTCTCAATTAGGTTAACTTGCCAGCATTGTATTCAAAGTTATGGTACGATATAAAGAAAAAAAAAAAAGAATGAGGTGCAACCACAGAACCAGGAAGGAGGGGGCGTCTGAGGGAGATTTCCCGTAAAAGCAGTGACGCTCGAAGCGAAACTGATATAAATCATGCGGCAATGATATATTCATATGAATACATGAACTCGTATCTTTTTTAAGAAAAAAGATGCCATTACCTTTTTCTTCTCTTAACATAGTCATCAGTAACTTATTTATCGTTTTTCATTTGACTTTGAGTAATGACGTTTTACCATGGCGCGCTACAAAATAGAGCATACTTTTTCTAGCTTCTGGCCCCAGAAGTCACACCCAACCAGCCCCATCCATCAAACATCTCCTTCGACATGGTTATTATGGGCCAGTTACAGTCCCGTTTTCAGGGTGGTCTTTTAGTAGCCATGGAAACGATAAACATGTGAAGAGACAAAACTAATTCAACATCGCTTGAGACAAAGCCAGGCAATGGCAGCCCACCACAAAATGTGGGAGTGATAAGCTGAATGTATTGGATTAATACGACCGCCGCCCGTAACCGTAGACTACAATCGAAGCGCACTAAAAGACCCGTTGACAGGTGCACCGCATATTCATTGCCTCCCACTGTTCTTCGACGATGAGCGACATCGGCCCTCCACTAAATCACGTTAAAGAACCTCTTTATTAATTTACGATATTGACCTAACCTCCACCGTTTTACTCCCTCCATGTTTAATCAGCGCTCCCCCTCCTACGCCTTTCGCCTGCGTCTCCGTTGCTCGGCCCCTTCCCGTAAGCCACTCGATGGGGCCTTCCTGGCCGAGCCAGAGGGGTGCTGTGGCGCTCGCAGCCCGGAGTGGAAACAAGTGTGTTTACGCGTGTGTTTATAGTCGAGATACGCACACCGAGCGACACTTTGTACGTCAGTGAAAACAAGAGAACCGGTATAAACGCCGCATGACACACCGGAAAACGGACCTTGTGATGCCCGGGATAAAATGTTGTGATGGGGGAAAATAAACGTGGGCTGATTTCCCTTGTTTTGCTGGAACACAGATTGCATTGGACGTGCAATATAAGCCGAATCAGTGGTGTAACTGTGTAACCACGAGGCAATATCTAGGCTTCTGTATAAAAAAAAATCGTATGCAGCGTAAGAGTTCATTATTGCCAAGTATCATGGAACAAACCAAACAGCTGTATTCCTGGAACACACAACATAATACCGGGGGTAAAGACATGAGCAGCTATCAAGTTGTAGCACTTACTGGAAGATAGCATAGCATGAGGCAGAGCCATTGGTCATAGTTCCCTGAAATTAGGGCAGATGAATGCCTACTGGGTGACTAAAGGGCTGCCCTTTTAGCGAGATGGCTTACAGAGAAGCTGCTAGGAAAATAATATTATAGAATACACATTGATATTTCCTTTTAACTCAAAAAAAGCCAAATTAAGTTTAATGTCCCCAAGTTGTTTGATAGTGTTACAATTGCTCATCACTTGTCACCCATCATTTTCCAATGAACAATGAAGGGAAAAGTATACTTAAACAATGACTGCATAAATGACAAAGCCCAGCCCTAAAAAAAAAGAAAGGAGCCAGTAGCTTAAGACATAACAAATTCACAATGTCATGCTGTCCTATACATTTGTATAGATTGATTATGTAGTTGTAATGCTACAGCGCCACAACATTTACACATAATCCTTTGAGAAGGATTAGCATTTAGAATATTACCAGAAAGATATCTCCTTAAGTCACTGGAATGTCACTCAATTTGAATTCACAATCCAGAAATCACACAAATCTATGACAGTGGTTTAGTAAGGGCCTAGTTTTAATTAATACAATGAAACTTAATAACAGACAGCAAAACTACAGTCGATTGTTGACAAAGACATTCACTAAATTCAGACAAGAGCAGCGCTCGTCAACTAATCAATGAAGTCCAAAGTAAACCCCCAATAGCGCTAAACCTCACAGCCACCGACGATACAGAGTAACAGAAGACGCCAGCGGCTCGGGTACCTTGGGAAGCGGCCGTCCCAGCTGTGAATACAACTTGCTCCAGATCTGCATGAGAGACATGGGTCCGAGGGCTTCAGTGCACATAGAGTCCTCGTTCACCTTGAGTCTCTGCGTGCGACAGCTCCTTCCATGAGTGAGTCAGGGCGATATTCACCGATCAGCTGGGGTCCTCCTCCCACCGAAAAACACTGCGCTCTCACTAGCCCTTTAACACCTTTGTCTGGTTCTAGCTGAAGCACACTCTCGCAGGTACAGAGCAACCCACGCTGCTTCTACCCATTCACTCTGGCACGCACACAATCACCACACCACGAGCCCTCAACTTCCTGATCCACAGCCACAGTCAGGTATTTGCATTGTGGACTAGTTCCTGCGAGAGAGAGAGAGAGAGAGAGAGAGAGAGAGAGAGAGAGAGAGAGAGAGAGAGAGAGAGAGAGAGAGAGAGAGAGAGAGAGAGAGAGAGAGAGAGAGAGAGAGAGAGAGAGAGAGAGAGAGAGAGAGAGAGAGAGAGAGAGAGAGAGAGAGAGAATCACGAAGGGGAGGGGAGAAGAGGGAGGGAGAATGGGAGGAGCTTTCAGGAAATGATGCTTTTGTTGGTAAGTGACTAGAGTTACTGGCAGTCAGGTCCGTTTTACTGTACATGGTGTAACTCAACCGCATTTGTAGTATAAACAGTGGTGCGCTTTTGACTCGGCCGATATTCATACGCTGCTGTTTAAAGGGCAGGGCCTATTATTTAATGTTAATGACATTTAGAGAGATATACTATGCCGTTCCTTGTGCCTTCTCTTGCCCCCTGCCTCTGCCTTATGTGTGTGGCAGGCTGTGGCTCCACAATGATTATACGAATAATAATAACACAGGCTCACTTAGAACAGAGGCCCTGTAATAATGATCACAGGGAATACGCACTTATGCTGATCTATGTCAACCATCTCAAATATCCAGCGAAAGGATCAGCTGGACAGAGGGAATTTGTTGGAAGGGAGTTGTTAATCTCTCCATGATTTTGCGCTGAGGTTTCTTGTTCATGTTTCAACTGCCAACGCGTCACACAACCAGCGTCGACCCAGAGGTCGTCATGGAGATAGGAATATCTTAAAAAAAAACTCAAGTCATGAGAAATGATTTCACGAAGACGTTAGCGAGTTCACTCACCCGAGGTTTTTTTCGGTGTTGTGTAATTTTGATGAATATGGTTATCATAACACTTTATACCTCATAACAAATAGCCATTCCTGATAACGGGAAGTGGAGACTTGGAGGGCAGGGGAGGAGTGGGGGAAGGCATTCTGGGAAATCGAATACGGAGCGGTTAATGTAAACAACCATAAGACGCGGGTCGGAGCCCGTCTTGAGATTTTCCCAAATGTTATTATTTAGTGACAAATGAAACGCCCCGTTTTTCCGGTTTTGGGATAATCCCACGAAGGATGGGTCAATTTGCACACGCCCGGCTTCCAGGAACACACGGTGCTGGGTCCGCTGGGCTGTAATGTCCATCCACACTGGCCTGGGCTGAGGGGGTGAAGCTGGCTCCTAGACAGAGCGGCGCCCGCCGCCCGGGTGCATGGTGTCATCATGAGTGGGAATGCTGAGATTCGAATGAGCGGAACCGGCGGCGTGCGCGCCTGCATGCCTGTGCTCATCAGGGAGATGGAGGGCTATTGGGGAGGAGGGGGATCGAATTATCGTCCATTCTCCTCCGACATGGGCCTGCCAGTCCCACCCATCATGGCGTTGAGAGAGCCACGCTCTTTCTTATTGGACGCACGCGGGCACGCGGGCACACACACACACACACACACACACACACACACACACACACACACACACACACACACACACACACACACAAAAGGAAGAACTTATATAAAAATATATATCTTTCGTAATAACAACAACCGTTCAAGGAAGTGGTGAAGAAAAATCACCATCCAAGATAATAAAGATCCACCTGATGGTAAAATGCTACATAAGCCTAAGAACCTGATCCACATTTATATTCCCTGACTTCCTTGGAGGTATTGACCACAGTTAGTCTACACATTACAGAAACAAAATCTCCTTCAAAACCAAATATGCACGGAAATAAAAATAATAAAACAGTTGGGGAAGTTCTACCCAGCCTCCAACTCTGGCCCGGCCATTCTCACGATGCAAGAAACTTCTGTGTCACAGGGATAGAAACGGGAGACAAAGATAATTCTGTGGCCGACCAAAATAAGAGGCTGTAAGTCCTACTTTGCCAGGGTTAGAAAGCCAACTCATTGGGGTTAGTTGGGGGCAACCACTGATAAGTTCCCAGGTTTTGTAGCCCTCGATAGCGTTAGTTGATTACGTTTTGCTGAAGTAAGGCTTGCCAATCACAAGGACCGCGGACAAATCACTCTGACCAGACCCCCCATCCCCATCACCATCCCACAAAGCCTTTCCTCTAAATTGCATAGTGGGCCACAGAGAGGCTTAAACAGCGAGTGTAATTACAAAAAAAAAAGCAGCGACATTAGCATTTGCATTGCTAATGTAATCACAGTCCCACGGGTGACATTGTCTCCACTGTTGGAACAGGGGGAGAGCAAGTTTCACAAGTCCAAAAGATAAGGCAGGAGAATGTGGATATGGTGGCTGTGTGTGTGTTTTCGTTGAATGCAGTCTGCTGGTGTTTTTTTCTTTTATTAAGAGCACACATTTATGCGTATGCAGGGAATATTGTTTGTTCAGCAAGGTGCTTGTTATGGGTGCTTGTTATTGCTGTTTGTTATTACTTGATACGTTAATATCGCATGAATGATACAGTGTGTGTGTGTGTGTGTGTGTGTGTGTGTGTGTGTGTGTGTGTGTGTGTGTGTGTGTGTGTGTGTGTGTGTGTGTGTGTGTGTGTCATTATCCAGCCATGCAGGGATAATGACAAGAGCCTGAACATGTTAGAGGATAGGTAATCTGGGCATCTCACCCGCTGTAGAACACCAAGCGCTTTACATTGCTCCACTACCATTTGAAATCAAGCATTTACGTTTGGCTTGTGAATCCATGACAACACCGCCACCAGAAAACACACGCAATTACCACCTGAAATGAGCAGCACCCATTCAGCCTACTCAAAGATGTGATTTTTCAGTTTGCAAAACTGGAAAGAGCCGTGTGCCTGAGCATAGCAACACAGCGGCAGGGCCCAGTCCACCGTGAGGACAGGTCACGCACGCCACGCACACGTGTCCCGGGAGAAGCCGGCGTAACACGGAGAGCAACAGAGGGGGGAGTGAAGAGAGCTGGGAAAAAAATCCTGTGTCTCTCTCTCGCTCTCTGTGTGTGTGTGTGTGTGTGTGTGTGTCACACTGACCCCATGACACACTTTTTTCTGCATGCCGTACATGTCGAAGGTTTTTTACGACCAGCAGGAACAGCTGAGGATGCACAACACACACACACACACACACACACACACACACACACACACACACACACACACACACACACACACACACACACACACACACACACACACACACACACACACACACACACACACACACACACACACACACACCTCTTCCTCCTCTCCACTGTCAGGTAGTCATGAATAATAAATAGTTAAAAAGCAAAGCTCAAATTTAGACTAGGCCGTGTGAATGACAGCTGTCAGGAGAAAGCACACCTAACTAGACAAACCCATGAGGCTCGAGTAGTACCACTTGAGAATCGACCTGAAACTGTGACATGGCTGACACAGTAGTGTATAGAGGGCTAGGGCTGTCCCCAGTGAATCATTAGGCTCAACAACTAGCCACGTGGTTGGACAACCAGAGCACACGAGTCTTTCGGCTGTGCTTCTTTTTTTTTTTTTTTTTTCGATTTTAAATGACATGCTGAAATCCCACGGTCGAATCCAATCCAGAACGGACCCCGACCTAATTAGAACACATGCATATATCGCCGGGTAAAACCTCTATCGACAATCCTGCGACATGATTTTCGGCAGCTTCGCCACACCACGCTCTATGCATTATTTAGCGTTGAGCGAGTCGTGTTTGACAGGCTGAACGGGAGCGGGGGGGAAGGGGCGCTAACCGGCCCCTTTTACGAGGGCTTCATCAACACTGCTGGATCCAGAGTGGGGGGGGGGTTTAGTGTGGTTCTGGGATGGGACATATCCACACTCAAATAAGCCCTAGGCTAAGGTTCGCTGATCTGTGATATTGGAATAATCTCATTTCCACGCGACTCTCATTGGGCCCAGCTGACTCGGGTGAACATAGCGGTACAAACCAATTGCAAATGCTGTAGGGGTCTTTTGCTTACAGTTGCTGTGACACCAAGTGAAGGGAAACATTGGGAGGGTTCAGTTCCAGCATCGAGTCCGAGTGGAGGAGGAGGATTTCCAAAGAATCGTGACCCAAGGTTGTTCACTAGAATTGCACGATTCTCCGGAAAAAGGGGAAATGGCCAAAAACTCAGCATCAGAGCTCTGGGACCCTCCGTCTGTCTGTCTGTCTGTCTGTCCCATGATGAGGGTGTTGCTGGAGGACTACTAGGAGGGGTTCCGGATGGACGGACGGACGGGGGGTAGGGGAGCAGGATGGGCTAATGGAGTAGCGCTCTGGACCAGACGCTGCTTTCCTTACGGCCGGCCCTATGGCAGCTCACTGAGATCGGCCCTGATGGACGGACCAGAGGAAGAACCAAATGCTTGCTAGGGAGAATTATGTAGAGGAAGAGAAAGAAAGTAGTGTGTGTGTGTACCTTTGAGAGAGAGAGAGAGAGAGAGAGAGAGAGAGAGAGAGAGAGAGAGAGAGAGAGAGAGAGAGAGAGAGAGAGAGAGAGAGAGAGAGAGAGAGAGAGAGAGAGAGAGAGAGAGAGAGAGAGAGAGAGAGAGAGAGAGAGAGAGAGAGAGAGAGAGAGAGAGAGAGTACCTTTGAGAGTGTGTGTGTGTGCCTTTGAGAGAGAGTGTGCGTGTGCCTTTTGAAGAGAGAGTGTGTGTGTGCCTTTGTAGAGAGTGTGTGTGTGTACCTTTGAGAGAGAGTGTGTACCTTGTGTGTGTGTGTGTGTGTGTGTGTGTGTGTGTGTGTGTGTGTGTGTGTGTGTGTGTGTGTGTGTGTGTGTGTGTGTGTGTGTGTGTGTGTGTGTGTGTGTGTGTGTGCGTCTGCGTCTGTTCGTGTTTTTCCCCCCGCACACCCCTACCTGGGAGAAGTCTCCGTTCCGCGGGAGGTTGATGCCGCTGAAGTCCAGCGGGAAGCCGGGGTATATGTCCATGTTGACGTCCGGGGTGGGGGTGGTGCTGCTGCTGCTGTTGTTCAGGTGGTACTGCCTGCGGGGCGGGAGGAGGCAGAGGGCGCCGTTAGGATTCAATTGTTCATTCTGAACAGTGTGACTCGGGCGGGAACAGTCCAGCGGGTCAAACATCGATATGGCTCTGCAGACGCATTACGCAACAGCAGAACGGGCCAGTCATATGCAAAGCAGAGCCGGGGCCGCGGTGTGGCCAGGGGTGGGGATGGGGCCAGTCGCTTGTGACTGCAAGTAGTGGAGCTGCCGCGTAACAGCTGTCCGGCCCTAGGAATGGTCCACTGTGGGAACAGTACATTCCCGGTGATGCCTCGGATAGGGTGTTCAAGAAAAGTCCAAACTTCAAGAATCATGTATTATTTACCAGGCCATTTGGACACTGGCTGTCTACTTCAAATGCAGTATTCCAGTAAAAATAGCCAACTACACACGCACACACATTCACTCCTAGCTCTGCTAACACATTACCGCCAAATTTCAATAATTTCACAATCCAAAGGGGTGGTAGCAGCCAGTGATTTCCAGAGGAGGGAGGAGACATTGTAATGACAACATTGATACCTAGTATAAAATATTTCTAGTAAAGATTCAAAAGAGACAGCTCCGGAACACCGGGCATATTAGTGGGAAAGCAAGAAGGCGGTCGAAACGTCTTCCCAATCTTCCGATTTACTGTGCCCTCGCGTCACCGAGGTTCCAGGACTTTGACTCCTGGGCTGGTTTTGATCCATAAATAATTGTGTAGTCTCCCACCGCCACATTTCCTGTAATGTCTCAAACACGATACTGCTGCCATTTGTTCTTATTTTCAATCCAAAGAGAAGCACTTATGGTCAAGTTAAATTAACAATGTGTGACCCTAGCGACAGATAAAACAAGAGGCAAGGGGCGGATAATAATGAATCAACAAAATCAAACATAACAAACCCCCAAAGAAGAACCTCCTACCCCTCATCTGGATCCAAAGCCCAACAGTGCCTCTTGACGTCCACGGAGGCCTCTCTACTCTACAGCTCGGTCCAGATAAGAGTCCTTCGCTAGTCCGCCACGACCAAACTTAGATAACCTACCTGGTGACTTCTGTCGAGCAGTGGGGTCGCTCTGTCTTGCGTTTCCTGCCGACCGTTCTACAACCATTTTCCCTTAATGTGGTTGCTAAGCTATGACGCAGTCGTGTTTAACAGCTCCCCTCTGAGGCTTCGGTTTCTTTCTGAATCAGGGTCACTATGAGTGTGACTGATAAAAAAGCGCATGAGCTGTAAAGGTTGTCAAAGCAAAAGGAAAACTAAAAAGCGCTCAAGGAGCAGGCTACACCCGTTTTGACTGGCTCACTCAAATTCCATGCCAAGGACAATGAATGAATCTCGTCATTCAGATGCAGGGACACCGATCGCACTATAACAAATCCTGAAAAGATTCATTTGAAGGGAAAAGATGAGACAAAATTAAGATAATAAAAAGGTCAAATGTATCACACTGTAGCCATGACTTATCTAGTCTAATCTTGGATAAAAGTGCTGCACATTTTTCTCAGCTAGAGCTTGGTCACCTAATGAGGATGTTAATGTTTAGCAGGAACACATCCTGTGTAGTAGATATAGTGTAAATCCTCAGGGTTACGAACACAGCCGATTGGCTGAAACTAATATGCTATGAATGCAGTTGGAGAAAGATCGTATCAGGAGTAACGCTATTGAGTTCTATTGCATTTGTTGTCTCTTGATTTAAATTGTTGTCTACACCACAATGACCAATGTTTAACATCAGAAGGACTTTTATATGATGCAAGATAAGATCGGATCGATTGGAAAATTATGGGTTACATAATGAACCATGGTTTACTACATAGCGACAGATCCTCCACGATGAAGTAGACCACGTCTATCTACATTTACATTCAGGGCATTTAGCAGACGCTTTCCCTTCAAAGCGAAAGAAGAAAGAGAAACAATACATAGCCGTCGGTACAATGAGGATGTTCATAGAACCAAGTGCCAACACTAACAATCGCCAGGTTAACCCATTGCCCCCATACAACAAAAACAGATAGGATAAGACGCTATACAATGCTAACCACTATTTTCCTTCAGGTGACCTTGGGTGTCTTGAAAGGCGCCTCTAAATTAAATGTATTATTATTATTATTATTATTATTTTTAGGTGCAATGACATTCAACATACAATAAATGAGTAAGAGGGTTTATCCAGGGGACTGTGCATCCTACGCAAACGCAAACCAAGGCAGTAGGGACTAGACAACACTGGTAGTACTACAGACATTACTACAGGGTGGCAGGTGGCCCAGCAGCAAGCACTGCTAACTCACAGTAGGAAGGTTGTGGGTTTAAACCCTAGGGGGTGTATGTTATGAATGTTGTATTTTATGAGTAAATTCCTATCACGAGGAAAGACACACCAACCAAAATGAGTTATTTTTACCGGCTTTTCGAAAGCATCAGGGAAACTGATGATAGCATTTAGCAACTTTCTAATTCTGAATGCCTGACGGATTAAATATTTCCTGAATCTTGAAACTTTGATGCAATACCACAATTGCGATATCAGACCATAATGACTAGACTAAATCTGAACATGATAATTCCTTCTTTTTTTTTCGCTCTCTGATGCAGAAGATAAATACACATCTACGAATCTTATACTGTCCATCAAATGGACTTCAACCAAGTTAGGCTTTGGCAAATCGCTCTTCTTGTTCATGTGCAAATATAAATCATCTAGATACAAAACATCTGTATCGTAGGCAAACACACACACACTAACACACACACACTAACACACACACACTAACACACACACACTAACACACACACACACACACACACACACACACACACACACACACACACACACACACACACACACACACACACACACACACACACACACACACACACACACACACACACACAATGGGTAAAAACATTATTAGGTCATTCAGGGTTCCTATAATAGTTGTCATGTGATCCCAACCGTTCAGAAAACTGCAACGTTTCTTTGGCTCCTTCTAATTGAATCACTTGAATTGGCACCGTACCACATAACTCAATCTGGCAAGAGATGCCTTATCTGGCCACTCTACACGTTTATATATAGAGCAGTCCCGTTTTGATACCTCTCAGGGATTGGGTCTGGCCGGGCATCTCCAGGCGAATTGCCTCTGGACGCCATTCTTCTCTTAGTGAAGATATAGCGTCCAGTTTGTTTAGTACGGTCTCAACAGCGGAATCGACAGACCGTTCTTGACCAGCGGCGGCCATACCTGTTGTTGCCGCAACTGCCTCTTCGGTGGTCCTCTGCACCGTTTTCGGTTTTAGCCCGGCTCACATTAGATAAACAGCTGTGATTGGTCGGGCTATCACGTGCAGGGCAGAAATCTTTTTCTATTGGAGGGGAACCAGACCTTATCTTCAGCCAAAACGAAATGCGAGCCCTCCAGAGAGGTCTGGTTCCCAGGCTAGATTGGCACGGGACTAGCGATAAACTACGGCCTTAAACGGTTTGACATCATAAAGATACGTCCACGGTGGGCGTACCACGCACCCCGTTCTATACGTCGTCTTCTTATTGTTGTTGTTGTTTTTGTGGTGATGCGGAAGCAACAGAACATTTGGTCCTTGAAAGCCGAGTGAAAGTGATGCAGAAAAAAAACATTGATACAACAATAAAGAGAAGCGCAGACGGAAGATTTCACTATGACTTGACTTGGAAACCACAGCCTGTGCTTTTGGCGTGCTCCGTTGCATGCCATCGCACCTCGTTCAAAGAGAAGGCAGCAACAGAGGGCCAAACACCAGCGGGTGGGAACAAAGGCTTCCTGATCACTGCTTAACGTCTCGTTCCGTCTGTGTGACGACTGCGTCATGCACTCTCTTTAGGTAGGCAATCGTGTTCTTTCTCATGCAACACGATATTTACAAGCGTTTTCAAATTGTCCCAGTCCCCTTCATAACAAGAAATGTAAAATATTTATTTGGATATTAAATAAGAAATGGTGTACGGGCTCAGCTCAAATATTATCAAGCGATGTGTCGCAAGAAATTAATCCCAGTTATAAATTACTTTATTATATTACATACTTTATTATATTACAATACTTGTATACCAAATATATAATATAGTATATCACAACAACAGGAAGTACCTATCTAAGGGTCAATCCCCCCCTATATTCAAACTAAAATTACACTGGGTCCAGGGTGTGCTCTCTATGCTAAGGTCATGAAACATAAATCTTAGGATGAGCACACACACACACACACACACACACACACACACACACACACACACACACACACACACACACACACACACACACACACACACACACACACACACACACACACACACACACACACACACACACACAGTGGGAGGAAAGGGATAAGGGATGTATGAGAACAGGGTGCCCTCTCATTGGACAACACGCCCACAGAAGGATGCAAGGTTGCCAGATGCTTAGATTTACCCCCAATGCCCCCCCCCCCTCCCCAGCCTCCTCTGGAAAGACAGACACGAAGCCGCCTACTTCAGGAAATGAATGCGATCTAATAAAAGGACCTTGGATGCCTCCCACAGGTTTTTAAACACAGGAGTGTTACAGTGAGCTTATACACGCAGGACAATCGGAACAAGCAGTACAGTACAGTGCTGTTGGGTAACAGGCTAGTGTTACCAGACGGGGCTTAGTGTTACACTGTGGGTTCATGTCAGGGCCTATGTGTACCATAGGCTGTTCACGCCGTCAGTCACTTATATTGAGTCTCCACAGGTCGACGCCGCAAGAAAACAGCGGGAAAAAAAACAAAAAAACAAAACATTGCATAACACCTCATTCTATCCTGTAAGTAACAGATAAGGTCTGCCGCCTGAGCTAAACGAGGTGCGAGTTAAACATGGGAACACATGCCACGGCCGCAGGTGTGTGCGTGAACTTACTGGTTTCCAGACTGCATAGGGCTGTGCGCGCTGTAGTCCGCCTGCTGGGAGGAGAAGCGCCAGGGGCCGGCGGAGCCGTACAAAGAGCTCTGGGGAAGGCAGGAGACAACACAGACACGCGTCAGCCGGGCCGGCAGGTGGACGCACGAGGGTACCTTGTTCGGACTAGGGCTGAGCCTTTAATCTAATTCAAACCGACATCGCGATGTACTAGAACACGATTTGCAAATCGCAAAAAGGTTGCGATTTGCAACGGTTAGATTCAGTATGATTCTTATTTACCAATTCATCTCGACACATTGTGTTGGTCGCAATTAGATAATTTCCCGAAATCGTTCAGCCCTAGTTCGTACGGAGGATCTTTCCATTCACCACACCACCAAGTGCTTCTGTGAGGGTCCACTCTTTAAATGAGGTTCATCAAAGGTCTACAGTGGATAACAGCGCCGGGTTTGTGACCTGTATGTGCAACCGAGTCACCCTCACTGCAACAGTGCTAGGTACAAGCTGTGAGTGTGAAACATATGTTGTTGTAGCCTCAAACCATAGCGCTGCTCCAATAGGTCTTGAGTTTTACAAAGCACCTAGAATTGATGACAGAAGAGAAAGGTTCACTCGACCGACGCAGATATCACTTTTCTCTTCGACTTCCTTTAGTGTCAGGCCTCAACCGACGGGGGGGAAACGTTAAATACATGCAATGTGTGCGTCTTAGAGCACACAACGGCAATGAAGCTCATGGCATATGCAGCTTTACTATGCTACATACTTTTCTATACCATTTCAGAGCATTCAGATCCTCATCAGCATCAGCATCCTGACTGAATATTGTATCAAACAACAATTTTAAGAGCCATTGTAATATAGTTTACCTATTCAAAATATGAAACACAAAAAGGTTTACACATGACATTCACAATTACACATTAGTGGGACGGTATAGCTAAACTATTGCTTATTTTGTGACATATATTTGGTACATAATATATATATGTATATATTTTTTTAGAAGATATCTGGATATTGGGCCACTGCAGATTGATATTCTGATGGCCGTTGCATTCTCCAAAATAACTGCTACAGCCACCAGGATGCACATTTGTGATGGCCCAATATCTTGTTTTGTTCCCAATATATCTATTCCACACATCTCCCTCATTTGGTGCTTTTATCACAACATCAGTGTTTCCCCTAGCACTGTATGGTGAAGGCGGCAGCCTTAACTACAATAGGGCCGCCCCTTGACTACCAATGTATCAATTTTTTTTTTTATGCATTAACAAAGTAAAAAACTCTCGTAGGGACAGAAAACATACTTCCATCAAGTACCAAAAATAAAGATAAATAATGCATCGGTAATACTGTTCCTTGACCACCTTGACTAAGACCTTTTCTGGGGTAAACACTGATACATGAACCATTGCTTTGTAATGTTGAGCTTTGCCGCCCCCCCCCCACCCTGAAGACATGAGTGAAAACAAACCACACCTCCATGTTGTTGGGGGAGGCCGCTGGGAAGAGGCTGACGTCCAGCTGCGGGCCCTCTGGATGCAGGTAATTGTCCCCGTCCATGGCCAACGCTGAGGAGAGGGTGGGCATCAGACCGCAGCTCCGCACATGACCACCAGCTGACTAAATCCTTGCTGCCCGGCTAACACACACACACACACACACACACACACGTACGTACACACACGTACACACACACACACACACGCTCTGCGTCTGAGCAAGTATGTCTAACGGCCAATAATCTTCATGACCTAGAGTGAAAAGAGAAAAAAAAGAGAAAAAAAAAGAGAAATAAACATTGCAAATGTTAACAGCGACATTGTTTATGAAGAAGATGAGGATCAACACAGCGGAATGGGAGTCTGGGGAGAGCAGTTATGAAATCATGTGGGAGATAAAAGTATTCAAGTGGCTAGGTTTTTAAAGACCTCCTTTATCTGGCTGTAGGATCAGCGAGGGGAAACTATGAGACTGACGTCAGCGCAGGGCTCTCTCCGTTTAGATAACGTGCGACATGATGCAGGCTGTGCCCAAACAGGGGGAGGAAGGAAAAACATCCCAACTCATCTCCCATCAGGGCGCCGTCACGCCACCGGATGGCGACGTCACCAGACATGCAATAGTATACATTGAGAGATATATGCTTCTGCAAGACAGAGCACTAACACTGGCACAGACGAAGGGCTAATCCCAAACCACAAACAAAAAAAAGGATCAAAATTAAAAAATGAGGAATCCAAAGAAATGCACAAAATAGATTATGGATCTCAGTGTTGAGATCCATAATCTCAACACTGATTCATTGCTGTGACTGTCCCCTCCCCCCTTCCTCGCCTTATCCAGCCGCAGAGCATGCGACTGAACGGAGGGCTAGTTTGTAATGCAGAATGGAGGAAGCCAATTGGTTTTGAGTGACGGCAGTCATTAGCTTGCTGTCGTCTGACATCACTGAAGCCTGTGCATCCATCAGTGAACTCATTACCGCCACAGCAGGAGACGCTCGCAATGAGGAAGAGACAAGAACTGGGGGAATCATGGCGCTGGATTACATTCGGCAAAACAACACACAAGACCCACCTAGAAACAATATCTAATCTTAGGAAATATCGGACAAAAGAAAAGCAGCCATGAAATATTATGGCTTGACTCCTTTTTTTTTTTTTTTTTGTGCATCATTTTCGCAGCTGTGATGTGGAAGCAGATATGATATGAAAGCACCGAACAATGCAAGCGTGTGTTGCCCGCTAAACGGATGAACTGGTTATATTGCACAAGATGAATTACAGTACACACAACAATCATCTATTCAGCTTGAGAGAAAAATCTCAGGAAACAACACAATTGACTTGGTTATGTTCGTAAGGGCTCTTTAATCACTTGGCAGGCCGACCCAAAAGGGCCGGTATGCTGATGCTTGCCACTGATATTTATTCTCCCCACGAAGCATTAGAGGTCACCCATGACGGGAATTGTTGAATAAAAGAACAGTGTTGCCATTTCTTTCTCCCTTAAAACCAGCAGCTGGGTTGAGCAGACGTCAACTCGTCTCATCGCTGTACTCATTAAAACAAATGTATGCCGTAACTGCACTTTGTTCTACGTCTTCCCCCCGGCCTTCGCGGGTAGTTTGAGAACGGGAAGACAAAACAAGTGATCATGGAAGTAATTGATGCTAAATGAATACAAAAACATCTATGCCACTTTAGAAGCATTTGGGTTTTACTTATGAAGAAGTGTTAGGTAGTTGTGAGGAATACAGTTTACGGACTGATCGAGGCCCTCTGATGGCCTCTCGTACCAGCAATTGAATTTAGGATACTGGAGATGTTTAAGGCCAAGATCGGATAGGACAACACCATCATCCTATTGGACCTCCTTCAATGCTGAAGTCGAGATGTACTTTCCACTAATTTGATTATCACGCCACTCATATACGTCACTGAACGAACAGCCTCCAGTTGGTTTCAACGCTGCCAGGAACTATTTCACTTGACACACGTAACTTCTTACACGTGACCCTTTGACCCTGGCCTCTTCGTCACGCATTCATGTGACAACATGGAATCCATCGGATTATATCCCATTTTGCATTCACTCACTCACCTTGAAAAGCAAAGTCTACGAACCAACCATTTTAGATGTTTCAGAATTTCTCCTAAAAGACACAACACACACATTTCAAATAACCATGTCCAGCTGGTGTTCCAAACGTCTGGAACAGTTACAAGTGTTGAAACAAACCTACATCATCACTGGCCACTAAAACCCAACTACTCTGTTCCAAGGCTTGCTGGGCACGACAAAGGATGTCTGTGTAAAGTCAATCTCGCACCCTCTGCTCAAACTAATCAAATCCTTCCCTCCCCCCCCCCCCCCCCCATCGTTCTTTGTCTATTCTCCCCCAAACAAGGCTTCGAAGTAACGTGGGCCAGACATGGTCACAGGGGACAAAACCATGGTAATAAATCCTAATAGAGTTCACGAGGGTCTAATTCAGAAGGTCTTTAAGTGTGCGTGTGTGCGCATGTGCACGAGTGTGGATCTGTGTTTGAGACAGACGTTTGACCTAGAATCAAATCCCGTCAAAACCACGTACACTACACACACACACACACAACCAAAACACAGACCTCCCCGCACCACACTGCCCCCCTCCCCGAGGCTGCCAACGTGGCTTTGTCTGGTTAGGGTGTTAAAACTCCCACATGGGGCGCAGGGTGGGGGTTTAGAAGGCTTGACCGCTGTGACTACTAGTACTTTGTGCAGGCAGTGAGGCGACTCCAAAATAGTAGTAAAATGTCAGGCAAGGCAACATATCTTGAACCCCGACAAACACATCAGCCAAACCCTTCCAGATTGGTTCAGTTTCAATATTGTGTATTCACACAATACAAAAACGAATAGTTCTGAGTAAAATCCAAGGGAAGAAAACTGCCATGTATTTATGTTTATATTTGTATCACACACAAGGTTGGGGCTCTAAGCGTCCAAGGTGAAGGAGGATAGATGCAGGGAGAGCAGAGGCTTTGTCCTTGGGACACACGTAGGACAGCATCAAATGCAATGCCGACCCTTTGTTGTGCATATCTTCTGCTAGCACAAGGTAAGAAGGGTGATGGCATTTTGTCCTCGGCAGAAAAAGAAACAATCTGCTTTGAGGGTTTCAGCGGGACATTTGCTGCGATAAAACATGGTGGGAAAATCACATGTGGCCGAGGATTTGGGGATAATGAATGAGTTAAAAGGTGCTTTACACTCCAGGCGCTCTCTCTCCAGGCGTGTGTGTGTGTGCTGTCAAAGATATAATAAATTCCTCAGGCATACAGAGGTGATTTCATCGGACACTGTGACAAACCGCGCTTTCGGTCCATCACCTTATTGGCTCAAGTGGTCTCTCTCTCTCTCTCTCTCTCTCTCTCTCTCTCTCCCTCTCTCTCTCCCTCTCTCCCTCTCCCTCTCCCTCTCCCTCCCCCCATCTTCTCAGATGTGGGAGTCATTCCCAGCATCCCAGACGCTCCTTTTCCCGCTCCTACTCGGCACTTCCCTCCTGCGGCTTGCAAATTTCCCTATCTACCGGCCGCCAGCACCAACGATACCCGACAGTCTCCTAGCAACAGATGGCTTCGTCCGTTCCCCCCCCCCCCCGCCGCCCGCCCCTCCTACTACTCAAAGTATCTCAAGACAATTGGTATTGATCATTCGGCGAGGAGCCCCAGGTGTCCCCTTCCTGCCACGACCCATATTTACTAGAACACCCTGGTGGTGGCCGAGTGCCGGTGCGCATGGCAGAAAGATATGAGATGCTGGTACCGTCCGACGCACCAAAGGTACCCACGGGGTTGGATCAATAATTGTTTTACTGGGGGAAAAGAGCGTTTATGGTCACGACAAGTCAATGCTGGGTGTCTGCATGGAGGTTGGTCTAATCCACTTAAAACTTAAAGCCAATTGAATCGTGAGAAGCTAGTTACTTAGTTGCTAGGAGGTGGCCGTCTGTGGGAAAACTTGAAAACACTATTATTGCCGCTTTGCACAAAAAAAATAATGCTATTAGGACAGGAACCACACTCCTAACCACGAATCCTAACAACCAATGCTGCTTATTGTAATGAAAAATTGAAAAAAATTAAAGAAATATACATTTAGAATCATTGCACTGCAATTACATACGTTACAACAAAAAATCTATTCAATGCATCAGACCCCCCCTACTATCCCTAACCTCCAGATCCCAGGGCCCCTCCCAGTCCAGAGCCCTGTGGGTGGCCTCCCACTGAACCATACCATTACAAATAAGTTGTCAAAACCCAAGACGCTGCGGTGATGGGAATGCCAAACCCGGAAAGCATTATTACCAGGGAGGGTAACACGTTTCACTTCTAGTGTGCGTGTGCGCGTGTGCGTGTGCGTGTGTGTGTGTGGGGGGGGGAATAATGGGCCGGGTTTGCCGGAGTCGAGTCAGCCCCTCGTACTCGGTTGCCACCCGGGAGTTGTTTAACCACCGGCAGGGTCGCCGTCAAGACATGATGGCGAGCTCAACGGCAAACATGTGCTCCGCGAGCAAGTCGGGGAGCAGGCGAGAGAGTAGGGCATAGTCTCTCTCTCTCCATCCCTCTGTGTGAGGAGAGAGTAGGAGAGAGAGGCTATGCTGCTGGGGGGGGGGGGGGGGGGGAAAGAGAGAAGAGAGAGAGAGAGAGAGAGAGAGAGAGAGAGAGAGAGAGAGAGAGGAGAGAGAGAGAGAGAGAGAGAGAGAGAGAGAGAGAGAGAGAGAGAGAGAGAGAGAGAGAGAGAGAGAGAGAGAGAGAGAGAGAGAGAGAGAGACTATCTCTCTCTCTCTCTCCATCCACCCTGGGTGTGTGCAGCGAGAGCATGCTGATTGGCCTGCGCCGGGTTGAGCGCATGGAAGTCATCCAGGGAAGTGTGACTTCCCTAAGCCGGCTAAGTCACGGCTAAGCACTCACGAGGAGCTCCGCCACCGCCGCCGCCACGACCAACACAACATCCACCACCTCCACTGCCATCGACACACTTCTGGCCTGTGGCAGAGGCACTGCGCCACTCACAAGGTGTATTGGATTACCATGACTTAGATTTTGAATTTGTGTAGATATTTATGGTACCTAGATAACCCTGAACATTTGCACACAAAAAACAACAAAAATCGTAACTTCAACAAATGTCAGCCCTTGCATTCGAAAAAAGATTTTGGACTCCACACCCTCTAAGTCTGCCATTTTGTTGCTTGGCCTGGCCCCCGTCGCTATCTCTATTATGCATTACCCAGATCCCCAGGGACATTTCTCAGGTCTCTTCTCCCTGAGCCCTGGCATTAAATCCCTTCTAAGGAACGGAGGAAATCCCTTCCGCAGCAAGCTCCTCAGACGTGGCCCGGAGTGGACCGAGGCTTCAGTGAAGACAAAAGCACAGGCACGCTTTGAAATGACACGCTTTAGGCAGGGACACACACACACACACACGATCGCCATCATGCCGCAACTAATATCTGTCTGAAATGCAAACGACAGTTGGCAGGTAAATTCCAAATGGTTGCCATGCAACTGGGAGTCAGCTGGTAACGGTGACCAGTATTCCCATCACCAGTACATCCAGTAGAGAAGAGCTGTTATATCGGTACACCAGGGGGGCTGTGTTCATATACTCCAGTGATGAAATATTCATAAATTAACAAATTACTTCCTTGGGAACACGGGGCTGTCATTCAAAACAACCTGCATTATGAATTAGCACCTTTTCCACACACACACACACACACACACACACACACACACACACACACACACACACACACACACACACACACACACACACACACACACACACACACACACACACACACACACACACACACACACACACACCTTTCCATTGAGGAAGTCGAGAAGAGCAGGGGGAGAGGTCACAGGATAGAGCATAATGATCGAATGATTTTGTGTAACCAGATCTGTAGGCTTTATCAAAAACAGGGAAACAGAAAACAAATTGTGCTTTAAGAGGTAGCCGTTATTGTGTTTTGCCTGTTTAAATATTTATGAATCAGAGCCTGGAGCCTAGCACAGCTGAGGAGAAGGTATCATGCTAACTATCAGGTTGTTTTAGTCATTATGCTTTAATGAACTAATGCCGCTTTTCCACTGCATGGTACCAGCTCGACACGACTCGACTCAGCTCGCATTTTTTGCGTTTCCACCGCGAAAACATGGTATCTGGTACCTGAAGTGGCTGCTTTTTCTAGTACCGCCTTGCTCTAGGTTCCAAGCGAGCTGAGCCGATGCTAAAAGGTGACGTCGGCAGACGGCCGGCCACTGATTGGCCAGAGAGTGTGACGAAGTCACGAGAGTGACATGGCAACCATGCTGGTAACAGCCATAGCAGCGCCGCAGCCAACATATTCCACGTCTTCAACTTCTTCAACATGCCAGCTAATAATAGTAATGTTATCGATGTCCTCCATTGTTGTTATGTGGGTTCTGTCCATGTGTGGGTTGCGTAGGTGTTGTTTGCGTCGCGTACAAAAATACGTCACGGCCCTTTCGCGCAGCCGACCCCGCCCACGTCCAGGAGGTACTATTTGCGGTGGAAAACGACCCGTGCTGCTACCGTGTCGAGTCGTGTCGTGTCGAGTCGAGTCGAGCTACATGTGCGGTGGAAAAGCGGCATAAGACTTAACACACACACACACACACACACACACACACACACACACACACACACACACACACACACACACACACACACACACACACACACACACACACACACACACACACACACACACACACACACACACACACTATTGTATGGGAATAATGACAAACTAAGATTCAACTGAGAGGTATTCGGTGACATCAGAACCCCCGATAGCTGATTAGACAGACTTGTAGCAAAAAATGTATTATTAAGTGAATCTTGAGATAGTCTCTGAAATCACGAATAAACTTTTGTTGCCAACGCTAGACCCTCCACCTTAACCCAAGACAGTTCGCTGGGCAATCACATTTTGTTCACATGTTCCCATGATTATTTCAGCTGACTTAAAGTTCCTTTTTTTTTTTACCATTGCTTAACAAAAAATATATACTGGAGACAATTTTCACATTGCTTAATCCTTTCCATAGACACTAGATCCCATCAGAATAGCAGAGCTAAACTAATTAAAATCAGATATGCGGTAGAACACTTTCTTGTTTTTTGCTAAAGGGATGTGATAAAGGGAGGTTCATTTTTATGCGTCCATGATTATTTACATGTATTTGTCACTCGCACTGTTGGTAGTCACAGATGCCGTTTATGGTCTTCTCTTTCACGGCATTCTCCATCACAAATCAGGTCATCCCAGCTGGAGCATCGTCACCCTATCAGAGCCACCCTTGCTGTTACAGAAAACGTACAGACAGACAGACATTAGCTTGAGGCCACGCAGCCCGAAAAGCCTGATAACCATCGATTCATCTCCCCGCCAGGTGGCTTGCAATGAAAACGTTTCTTTGGCCAGACTTAGCCGGAGCCCAGCCATCACATATCCTGAAGACGAAAGATCACAAAGGATGGTGTGCGGTCGGTGGCTCACTGGTGCTAATTTAAACCAGACACTGCACCAAATCCACACGTCTAATGCCACGGATTTACCAGGAATAGATCAAAGGCCAACCTGATGAGAGAGAGAGAGAGGGAGCGACCCACTAAGCAGACCCCCGTTTAGACAGCCTTCCTCCGCTCTGTCATCCAGCTCGCCCCAGCACAGATAGAAGGATAATGACATACAATGGGCTGAGTGAGCTAAAGCAATCTCCTGGTTGCTCTGGGTCAACGACGGCAAGCCAGGTTAAGCGAACTGACAGTCTCTCGGTGTGTTCAATGGGAGGTGTCCAAAGAGTGGCTGGAAAAGAAGACCATGAAAACATTCAGCCGTTTCAGATATGTGGCACAACTCGTTTTTCCCCCTTTGCTTTCCAGAAACAATATATGATGTAATAGTATAACAGCGCTTGGCCTACCAAATAACTTCTAAACCAAAAGAGATACAAATCAAGGTTTACGATTGGCACAGACAACATTATTAAAATTGCTCTTGCGATAGACTGTGTACTTCTGTAGGTCAGTGTGCTGTGTGCTTTGTGTTGACCTCATTTAAAGGTTAACTCTATCATGCCAGTGTATTACAAGATGTAAAAGTGGTCCACCTTTCACCAGAATTTATCATTAAATAGTTACCCTTCCACGAGTCTGCTCACCAGTTGAGGATAAAAAGTTAAAGAAAGGACAACTTCACAAGACGCTGCCATGCAGGTTTGCAATGGCCAGACATGAGACACGAGTCAGATGCAGGCTGCTGCTGCTCATTGCACATCATTGACAAATAGAAAGATTTAAGGTCACACCAGAGTTAGCTCCTTAATGCTTAGACTTAGCATTATCTAATCTCATTCATTTAAATTAACCCAATATTAGCATTTGATTAAATACCACATTCTCAAAAGTAGGTCTATACAGGAGTTTCTATTTTTTTTTTTTTACTTGGAATGGTTTCCCTAAGCCCCCTTCCCCACCCTTCCTTGTAACAGCCTTCCTGTGGCGTCTGCCTCTCTCACTGTCTGACCCAGAACCAGACTGTGGTTCTGGTTCAGGGGGCTGCTGTACCCAGCCCAGAGTCAGCCATTCAAACCCACTGGGTCGCTTCAGTCAGTTGATGCAGGTCAATCTACACCATGCAGCAGTGAGAAACACAGAGGCCGATCTCACTTTGGTACTACATGGCGGACATCTCCATCCTCTGTTCTCTTCTTTCAGCCGTCTCGAGTGTGATGCCAGGATTGTTGAACGAAACACACCTTGAAGGCCTCGCCACTGCAAATAATTCACTGAACGTTTTTTTACAATACAGCCGTCCAATCATTCTGCACCCCAAAATATCTTGGTTAGTTTTACATTCAGATTTTTTTTTAAACGACCTTGAGAAGTCCATCTCAGGAATATGACAGGCATGCAGTATTTATACCAAATCACTAGTAGGGCGACTAATACCTCCCTGGATTAGTCCCATTTTTAAATCACATCGTCTGGGTTTTCCTCAGAAGAGCTTTGCCGCACTTTTTCCACGGCCAAACCGTGGGGACAGATGCAGAGCGGGGAACACTTGGTTACACTTCAGTCCTCTCCTACAGGCCTGGGAAAACACCCACACACCCCGAAGCCCCTAAACGGAACATAGGCCGCTTTGAAACAAACCGTCGTTATTTCACTCATCCCCCTCTTCGGACCTTCCGACGGAGAGAGGCAAAACTAGAGTCACGTTGCTTCCAAAAAAGCGCCATGTCATCCACATGCTCCCTCTCTCTCCCTCTGCTGATCTGTGTCCCTGTGCTGTACGGACGGAGCGTCCATGATTAATACATGAACTGTGAAGACCCGATTCCAGGAAAGCAGAGGACACAGTCTAAGCTTTCAGCCCTTCCTGACCCCCCCCCCCCCCACGGCACCACCAGCCAGCCCCAGCGGCAGCCTCCTCCACGCCACATTTTTCACTCTTACTCCAATCACCCTACACACAGGCCATAAAAATGTATCCCTGACACAGATTGTGAAGGGGTGGGCATGGTGAGGGAGAGTATGCAAAACCCTGGGACAGCAGGTTTTTATTTTATATACGGTACATAGTTATGACAAAAAAAACCTATATGGCAGAACCAGCGTGTGTGTGTGTGTGCGTGTGCGTGTGCGTGTGCGTGTGCGTGTCTCGTCCCCCCCAGTGCTCCTTCCACCGTTCCCAGAGCCCCCGTCCACAGCTTGCTGCGTTGCGCCCCTCATTGTCACCCCCGAACAGCCTGGGATTTATTGTCAGAGGCGGCCTACACTGAAATTTATAGCCCTGGTATAATTCAAGGCAGGGGTGATGGCGGTATACCGGTGGGGGTTAAGGCAAGGGGAATCGCTGAACCCGAAATAATGTTCTGCCGGCTGAATTACGCCGGGGATTTTGCCCTTTGAAGCGAACAGATGGAGTGAAGACAATTCTTTAATCAGACCTTTAGTCTATACATCGTTATTAGACATTTGTGTGGATGTGTGTGTGCTTCCTTGACTGTAGTAATACAACAGGGTTAGGGTGTATTTACTTACTAGAGCACAAGTAAATGAAGAGCCTATGCTTGGTGGTTTGAAAGGAGTTTCTCTCATCAGGAATGAAAGGTTTTGCAATGAATGAGTAAATATCCACTATTGTGTTGCGTGCACAGTCTGAGTCTCTCTCTTCTAACTTAAGAAAACGAAACCTATGAAGGGTATGAGAATAAGCACCGGGAGCTGACCTGTGCATTGCACCAATGTCAGGCCAAAGCAACAAGCTCACCCCTGCTCCAGCCCCACTCCTTTAACCTAGTACCAGCCTGCTGCAGAAACCAGGCTCATATACTTAAAACAAGTCGAATACAACAGTTAACACCCACCCCTTTTTCACTACAATCAAAACAAAGAGAATTTGTTTTTGTTTTTCTTCTTCCTCATACCATGTTACGATGGTCCGATTAATGAAAAGGTGTAGGCTGCACATAAGCTAAACTTACATTTAAACAGCCCCTGTTAAGCTGCCTTTCAGCATGTATACATTTACATCATGTACCATATCTTAAAAAATGTATTTTGTCAAACATACACATTCAAAAGTCGTGTTATATTCTGAAGCCCCCTCTTTCTATGTTACAACAGGGCATGAACAGACCTCTATTGATCCAGCAACTCTGGTGGACCGGCAAGGAGAGAGGCTGGCTGAGGTAGAGGGGGGTGGGAAGAGGTGTGTGTTTTGAAGGTTGTATTTCTGCCTGACACTCCAATAGTAAAACATATCGTCGGCTGCCAATAAGAAGAGAAAGCAGCGACCCCAAAGGCGCATACTACGTCATCAGCTCTAAAGGGCCTTTAAAGGGACAGAAGGCTGGGAGAGGGAAGACATATCATTCACTTCACAATCAGCAACTAGTATCCTTCACAAAGGAGAAATAACCTAATTGGAAAAATTGCCGGCTACCATGGCAACCTGTGTCGAGGCTTGCATTAGGCTTGACTGACTGGTCTTGGCTGCAGGCAATAAAGACACTAGAAACTAAACAGTGGAAATAGTTTTGGAGACAAAGAACAGAAACTGTCTCCTTCGTATCTCGCGGCTGATAGGCCTACTAAACAACTCTTCAAATAACTCTAAATTAATTTGTCTCCCTTGACATATTGCAAAACGCTCAGGAGCCATATTGTTTATGAATCTTTAGAACATGAGTACATAGAAAGCCCTCCGAGCGTGTTTCAATTCATTAAACCCCCGGTTTAACTTTTCCCCCATTGCACACGTAAGGACAGGCCTTCAAGGCTCCGAGTATGGGCAGTAGGCTGTATAGGCCTTATAAACAAAAGTAAAACATGTAAATGAAACTTTTTAATGCATCAGTATCTCATGGAAACGATATAGGTCAATAGAAAGAGACAAACTCAGCGCAGCACAGCGTTTAAAGTCGCGACGCATCGCGGACTTTCAATCCTGCGTTATAACACATTAACGACGGTTAGTTTCCATAATCCCGATGGCATAGTTCAAATCAGATCAAACACAATGAGCGACATCTCCACCGACAGTGTTGTCCTTGGGTAACACTGGATTACTTTAAGTAACATTGTGCCACAATTATATAAACAAATTAATTGAATCACTATATGTGGGTCAGTAAGGGGCATCAGACCCCGTGTGGAGGATCGCAGTTCGGTGATATTGCAGTTATGGTTATTCATTCGACGGATGGTGGGGCTCTGGGAGTCTTTATTTGTCGAAACCCGACTTCAAAGACAAAAGTCCACATACACACAAAGGAAGGCAAGGACGCGAGACCCGTTCGCACCGCTTTAACGGGTAGCTAGCTCGGCGGACGACGGAGGAATTCCTCCGATCGCCTTCATAATAACGCCGATCACTCGGTTATACACAACATCTAAACGAAACCGAGTCCCCTTCTGTGTACTAGTTTCATGTTTGGTCCAAAACCGGTTCTTTATATTCGTAAAAACTCGCGATGGTCAGGCTAGCTCGATTAGCATAGCAGAGTTTTCTGCCTCTGAGGTATGCTCGTTTCGATCTCCACGTACACCGAAACAACGACGTCGGGTTTCTTCACCGTTCATTCTCATAAATAGTCGGAAACAATCGCAGTATTGAAATTTGCCGATATAGCACAGCTCAAGACAACACACATAAATCACCAAAAAGCCATCTTGATGATAGTTACTGGCCTAATGCACCTGTTTAGTACGACACTATAAGCAGCGGTTGCTGTTGTTTACAGTGTGCCATGATTAAAAAAAAGCTATCCGCGACTTCGATTAGTTCCACAAAGCAAACCAGATCGTGGGGTTAACTCGAATCACACTCAATAAAAAACCATTTCGCCCTTTGATACGACTCTCGCCCACCGACCCCCCAGACCCCGGCCTACCCCGGTGAATAAAACGTGTGTGCCGAGGAGAGGCTGCCTCGACCGCGTCCAGTAAAACACCAGCGACGCTCCGCTTCCTTTTAAAACCCCGCACGGCGCACTCACCGTGTGTTCGTATGGTTATAAATCCAACATCCAAGCAGCGCTGTAATTTGTAATAACAGCTGGCGTCGAATTGGCCGGGAAAATGCTGTTTTAATCAACTTATTCTTCTTAGTTGTTTTCTTCACTTCCTGATTGAGACGCTGCCATTTTGAACAGACGAGCCCGATGTTTCCGCTGCTGACGTCACGCAGCGCCTCTTGTTGATTGTTGTGGGCCAGAGTGGACCTCGCCATTCTGGCCCGAAATAGATCACAAAAATCGGGGGGACGCCGGTGGCAGGCCGACATTCAGGACTAAACAGATGGTTATAGAGCCTTTGTAGCATGCGTTTGTTAAGATGATCAGCAATTACAACAGTCCATGCATAATGAATAACACTGTTATAAGGCAGGCCACATCATTATGATGAGGATAAGATGTGTGTTTTGCAGGGAAATACAACTGGCTATTGGAGATAAAACATCAGTTAAAGTCTGGGGCTGGACATGGTTTTAGTGTTTTATTTATGCAAATTCGTGAACTCTATAATACCGTAATATATAGAATAATAACTTTCAGCAACTTTGAAATATCACATGTCCATTATGGTTCATGGCCATTTGAAAAATATAAAATAAATCAAATACATTTGAATGAAAATGTAGTATATTAAACTTTCACTTATTTAGACAGTCATTATCTTTCACATGATCAATTGAAGGAAATGTAGTTAGGAAAAATGTATCATTAATGTAAATATAATTATACATTGTATCTAGCCCTAAATACATCTCATAACCCTGTGCATGAAATGATGTGTATTGTGAACATCAATAGGGCTATGTATGGCTCTTATTGCCATTAGATAAATCAACCAAGATTGATCAAAATGATTTAACAGTGTAAGGGGCCCACCGTTGCAGACAGCTTTTGAAATGATTTGTGTCTTGGCATCCAGTGATTAAAGCATTGATTGGAACGAGGTGAGGTAATTTAGTATTATTTATTATAATATTTATGACTTTGGTTGTTATTCATTATTTCTTACCAATAAACTGCAACATTTTCAAACCCTAATAATATTTCTTCCTTTATTCAGACAAGTTTTCTTACCCGTCTATATACTCTGACTTATTGAACGATACGATTGGAAAGGCTCCAGTTGTTTCCAGTAAACACAGAGTCACTGCTTTCCCGGTATTTCAGTCCCCCTTTTCCCAACAAAGGATAGTGAGTGTGTGTGTGTGTGTGTGTGTGTGTGTGTGTGTGTGTGTGTGTGTGTGTGTGTGTGTGTGTGTGTGTGTGTGTGTGTGTGTGTGTGTGTGTGTGTGTGTGTGTGTGCTCATATCCAAGCTGGCAAGCTACAAGACATGACAGAATGCCATTTGTCGTCTCTGTCAGATGCAGATACTGTGGGTCAGATTGTGTGTTTTTTTCTCCTGCAGACAAGGCAGAAAATAAACGTGAGACTGAAGAGAAAGATAGTGGCAGTAAGGAGAAAAGAGGCCCGTTGTCATAGTGTACCATGATGGATAGATAGCCAGACAGACAGACAGACACAGACAGACAGCCGGAAGGATAGACGAAAGTGTCCGTCTGACTGATGGAAAGATGTATAGATGTATAGATGTATAGATGTATAGACAGACAGACAGACAGACAGACAGACAGACAGACAGACAGACAGACAGACAGACAGACAGACAGACAGACAGACAGACAGACAGACAGACAGACAGACAGACAGACAGACAGACAGACAGACAGACAGATAGATGGATCGATAATAGATCGATTTAATATATTTGATGTCAAGCGAACGCCCGATAAAAAAGGACCTCGTTCATGCTATTTAAGTTTGCATTTGGCGCACTCTGCTGGAATTTTTTTGCCACTCTTGTCAAATGCTCAAAGCTGTTATAAATATTATGTGTTTTTTGTTTTACAGACCAGTGAAATATAAGGTTTATCCGTCATCCAACACTTTAGAAAAATCTTTATTTGAACCCAGTGACTGAAATTAAATAAGGGAAAAAGAGATTATCTGGAGTGATTTCACAAACGACATGTAGGATTAACATGCATTGCAACATACAGTTGCAGTGTGACTTGTAAATAGGCCCGTTACAATGCAAGCTACAGCAGCCTGACTCTAATAAGATTTGCGTAAACCCCTGACCAAACCAACTTGCATAACCTTCCCCGAAGCGTCATAGTCTCCAATTCATTATTTTCTGTGTAAAGGCCATGTATGCTCTGGGCCAGACATTTGATTAATCCATCCACAGGGCAAGCAGCAGGTAAGTGAAAGAGCTGCCCTTTTTTCCAAAATCATATCAAATTCTTGTTTAAGTTTGGGTCATATTACTTTTTCTCTTGTAACAGGAGCCACATTTGGGATTTTTTTTCAAGTATATTCAAACTAAAACCCAATATTCTTCTTATTTCAGCGAAGGCTGTGATTCTGAGAGGGATTCGTGTTCGACAAGATGGAGACCATAGTTTTCTTGTTTTCATTTTCCGCCCTTGGCGTTCTTTATGCGATGAACAGCATCCCTGAGCTTCAAGAGTAAGTTTCTATCTTTTTTTCTTTCTTTTTTTTCTTTTCTTCATTTGCTAGAAGTAAACACACAAGAAACTCTTTCTTGGTTGCAGAGTCGGGATAAATAAATTGTCGTCTTCTACTATAACTGAACCAGCATAATAAGGCAGGAGGAGACGCTCCTTTGAATAACTCATTGGAGATGGTATACTTAAAAACAACGTGCAGACGTAAATCATAAAATGTATATACTTTCCAAGAAATGGTTAGTCATGCTGGAGTAGTAGTATTAGTACAACTACCACAAGTTCATAAACCTCAGGAACTATGTTTCACGGTCAGTTTATCTGAAGTGCTCAAACACAATTAGTTGTTCAAATATTTATTTGTTTAAACAGTATCTGAGCCCTTGTTTGTTAATGATGATTCATATTGTTTTGCAAATGATGATAAATATAATACAAAAGCAGGTTTGACACGTTACAGTGTTGAATGGCTGGTATTTCTCACTTTAAAGGCCTTTTCTCTTTTTTACCAATGCATACACTCTACGTCTTTTGTGGAGGTTGAAAATCAATACAACCTGTGCAGAGGAGTTTGATAAATAGCTCCTGACACACATTGTGCCTTGTTCTTTTCCATTCTGCAAACAAACAGTATGTGTGCATAAATCTTTCTTATTCTGTAGATTCGCCGTGATAGCAAGGGAACTTTCCTTTCCTTTTCCTCTCACCGTACTTTTGTAGGGCTTTCTTACATATAAATCTTCCCTCATTTACATGCACTAGTACATGACTGGCATTTTGGTTGTTCAGTTTAAAAATCCTGCTGTCTCTTTTCACCACTCTCAAATCTTGCATACATCACCCTAAATGGATTAAGAGGCGGGCACAACATTGTGAAAATCAACAATAAGCTTGTTAATAATCGACAGGTAACTATGTACTGAAAGCAATCGAAATAAAGCTTTACAATGTTGATTACTGGAATTTATAATTTAGCTCGACCTCAAATATTCAGTTGCCAAATTTGAATGAATAACTCTGGTTTTCTGCCCCAGGCCCTATGTGATCTTGGGAGTAGGAATGGCTGTTTTGGTGCTCGTATTTCTGTTCTACTTCCTCATAACCCGTGGCAACCCACCTAAAGACGTCTTATTCTTTGGTAACGTATAGAATTGTAATCCCTCATGCACATGCTTGTGTTTCCCAACATTGCTGAAGGGGCTTGAAACTTGGGATTTAAAATCCTTGCAACACTTGCAGAGAGGATTTCGAGAACCTTCCCAGAACCTTGTGTTGGATTTAAAAACATGAATTGTTCTCATTGTGTCACCATTTGTTATTCCTAAAGCTGCTTCCACTGTTCAAGGATCAGAGGAAAACTAAACCCACTCTGGCATTTGTGTGGCATGGGTGGCACTTGACTAAGTCCTTTGGTTAATATATGTAATATAGCAGAGGGACATATGCTTCGGAGTTTATGCTGCAGTACAGTCACATTGGCACTCCAAGACAAACTAAATCATTGTGTTTAAGAGATGTTGGAGGTGAGAGGTGCTTATTGTAATTTAAGAAAGTCAGGTCGTTTATAGCACAGCTACACAATGGCTTTTACCACATTATCCAAATGGAAGCCATCCAAAGGACATCATATTTGGCAGTCCTCCATCAACCATTTTTTTGGCAATTTGAAGCCCAGTAGTCAGGTCCTCAATACCCACTCAAACCTGTCCCAATATTCTCAATGGCAATATCATTATGGAAGAAAGTTGATTTGATTTGATTGTATATAAACCGACCAAAACAATGCCAGTGATATCACAGACACCAGAGGGGTATGATGTGTTTCTGGAGCCATACCCCCCCTCATAGTCTCCTGTTAGATGCCAAGACATATCTCCCCCCCCAAAGGATTACACACCAAACAGTTCCCATTACAGTAGATGTGTGTGTGTTTATGTCTTTCCATGCAATAAGCGTTGTGTTGATTTGTATCTGTGTGAACACATAATCCTGCCCATGTGTATATGTGCCTGAAGGACAGATATGACAGAAAAGTCGTGAAAAGCTTTGAGCCTTGGTATTAGTTATGTCCCCCATGTGGCACTAGGGCAGCAGAACTCTACAATGTGGCATTCTTCAATTGTATTACATTACCCCTATTTTATTGTTTATGAGAATATTCTACATTTTCATTAAGTATAAATATGGAGATCAGGCAATTTGCATAATTCATATTCTGATATATGACATTATAAAACTTGCCCTTGCAAAATAACATGTGGATCTGCTTGGACCTTGGACATTTGAAAATGTCTGTTCTGTTCTTAGAAACTGGTTTGCTTCCAAGTACAACTCCTAGTACTCCAAGTTCCCAGTAGTGTCAACGCAGTGGAAAGTCACTCTTGTTCACATCTGTTCTCATATGTTACTCTGGCTGCCCAAAAAGATAAAGAAACTTCTCTACCAACCCACAATTAATTGCCAAGTGGATGGAGGGGAATGTTTCAAAGGAAATATATCAAATTATAGAGAGAAAAAGGCATTGAGGGGAAAAACATTTCCAGAGCGGACAGGTGAAAATACGTAGTTGAAGATGTCTTTAAACTAATTGTGTTTTTTTCCAGACGTTTTTATGGAATTGAGTGTTCAGGCATGTGTCATGTTCTTTTCTATTTTTAAATAATAGACTGACGGAGCAGAATGGGTAATTACATGGAATAGAGTGGCGCTTTCAATCACAGTCATTAGAACGACTGAATGGCATTCGTTCCACAGACGTAGCTGCTTAGAAAGTTTTGAATTCCAGGGTTGAACTCCAGAACCAATTGAATAAAACCGCTTGGGATTGTGGATCAGAAGAAAATACAACCTGATTTCAAAGGAGTCTAGGACCGACAAAGTACCAGAAATGTAATGGAGTTGTGTATGATTATGATGTGATGGGCCGTGAAAGTCTTTCAATGAAATGAATGACCTTATATAACAAAAACCTTTTTTTATCTTGTTCTTTCTTCCTAGTGTTTGCTGTTTTCTGTTTCACGTGTGTCATCGATCTAATAAGCGCTTTGCAACAAGATGGGGTCGTTTCTGGGTTCATGGAATTCTATGAGAAAACAGTAAGTCAAAATGTATTGAAGCTGACAAAATGTATTGAAGCAATTCAGGTAGGTTAAGTGTCTGTATATACTGTACATGTATGTTTCCCTTCTGAAAAATTTACTTGTAAGTCGCTTTGGATAAAAGTATCTCCTAAATGCCCCAAATATATATATGTAAATGTAAATGTGTGTACATACAAATAGTACAAAATGCACTATTTAAATTGTATAATAGATAATCATGCGTTTCATCCTAGATAGAAAACTCAATCTCCTTCAAAAAAAACAAACATATAATGCATAAAGTATACAGGGACATGTGACATTTGGTGACATTTCATAGCCAGAGGCCTAGCAAACGATAATCACTAGATCCATGTTTGATGTTTGTGTTCTAGGGGGAGCCATACCTGGGCTCAGCCTATGCCATTATGATGTGCTACTGGGATGGGATCGTTCACTTCGTCATGTACCTGATGATGATCAGCAGGATAACAGATAGGTAAGGGCATCCCCACTTCCCTCGTCCCCCACTTCCCAGCCGCTACGCAGCCTCGAACACGGTATCTAGGGAAGCAATCATAAATGTGAATGATACGCTCCATCTTTATGTATCACGGAGATGTTTTGGTTTCGCTATACTCTCATGGTTCTGCGGATGGATTTCTCTCAGGCCCCGGGGACATATTGACTTTGTTATGATGAACTCATGATTTAATCTCCTGGTCGACGCCTTCCTAATTCTTCTCTCGGATTCATTGCTTCTCCTGCATCAGCGTTTTACGGCCCGCCTCGCTCCAGAGGCAATCCATACACTCGACCGCAAATAAAAGAAGAGCATATTATAGGTTTATTGAAAGGAACGCAGCATATTAAAAAAAACATAATAAAACAGAGTATATAAAGATGAGTCTATCTCAGATCATTTAGAAAGTACCCCTCACTGAGTTCAAGAGTTTGGTGTGTGAAGTCAGCTCGACTTCCAAATCAAGATCCAGCCATGGTGTGGAGCCATAAGCCATAGCTAAAATTAAATAAGCTTCCGCAAAAGACTCAAGACTTACTTGTTCAAAGTTCACCCCCCCCCCCCCCCACACACACACACACACAGACCCCTCTTACGCATAATGAAGATTAACTGAGATTTAAAACACTTAGACTAATTCAAGAGAGAGAGTGCAAAAGAAATCGAGGGGTCCGGAGCAAGAATTGACAAAAGACTTTATCGTGCAGAAAAACAACATCGACAACAGCCTGAGTAAGTTTGCAAAGTCACTGGCTGGACTTCGGTCCCAGCCCTCCTTTATACACATACAGGAACTTCGAAATCCAATGGAGGTTCCCTTTGTCCCTAATGAGGTTTTCCGCCTTGTCTCTTCATCTCAGCATGTTATCAACCGTGCCCCGATCTGAGGTACGCAGGGATTAGGCTTGTCAGTCAAAATGACCCACGCCTGAAAGGTGGAGGTCAACATGACTTGACCCTGCAGTTCCCAGGGCATTTCTGCGTACCTACCATCTGGTGTGAAACCTGACTCAGGCGTCATGTGTTTTCCACTATTTAAAATATTAAGCCTATTAATAATCATGGTTTACTATAGAATATACTCACTAATTTCTACCACAATCCCCCCTTTGTGACTACTAAGGTCACAACAAAAACATAACAGTCGTTTGGGTCATATTTTGCACTACATTTGATCATCGTTAAAAACCTTTAAACATGTTCAGGAGTCTCAACCTGATTTAAGGCAAAAAGATCTATCAAATGTCTAACATGTCTAACTAGAATTCACACATAACACAGTATTTTCAGCATGCATTGAAAATAAGCATTTCAAAATATATGACATAACAATATGAAACTCAAAAAATGATATTTCAAAAAATAAGTAAACAATAGGAATTAAAACTAAAAGAAATTAAAACTGAAAACTGTCAACAAGCTTGCATGGATTGGGATAGTTCTGATTATTGTCATGTACCGGTATGCTATATAATGTGGGGGGTTAGGGCACCAGTTAAGAGAATAGGAACTCCCCCTGATGTCCGATTCTCACATTCCGGTCTCCTTTCTAGTGTCACTCCAATCTATCTCCCCATAGAGTATCCTCTCCCACTCCCCCGACTCCTCTATGCCAGACACCATGAGGGCCATCTCCTTAGAAAGCCTGGATGCTATTACGGATCTGACTATGGGAATGCAGCAGCAGAAGATAAGACCCATTGCTGTTAGTACTATTAGGAGCACTACACCTATCTTAGCGAACATCATTCCCCACATGCCAAACTTTGTTTCAAGCCATCCAAACATTCCCTGATCATGGCCTGCGTTTTCCTTTAACTCTTTTCTTAAACGTTTTAAATTGTTCATTGCAAGTGTAAATGATCCATCTGGGGCAGTATTATTTGGAATGAAGGTACAACACATTTCACCAATAAGATCACAAACTCCCCCCCTTTCTGCTAGAAGCCAATCTAACGCCTGTCTGTTCTGCCAAGCCACAGCGCTTGTGGCTGTCAGCTGTTCGCCCAATGCAGATAATGCATCATCCGTGTAGTTAATGAACCTCTGTTGGTTGTAAAAGATATAATTGATCCATTCCGCATTTTTAGCAATTCCGATTGCTGGCAGTAGTGCCTCAAATCCTGCTGCTACTTCACTTCGTGCCTTAAATTTATCGGGTATTCCCCTGGGTTGTCCTATTTTATCAATTTGTATGTTCTCGTCTGCTTCGTATGCTCTCTTCCGCCTATTTAGGTTATCTGTTTCTAAGTTATCGACTACATCTTTTATTGATGGTAGTATTGCAATTTCCGTAACCACTTGGACTTTCGCGCATCGTCCTCTCCACATTTTAGCAAGTATGGGACGAAGAATGTTATTACCGCAAAGCCAAAACTGATCTGCCACCACTCTGTCCTGGCTCACGAATGCTCCATCACTCCACAGTATTGACATGTAATTCTCTCTAGACTTCTGCTGAGAGTCTGGTAAAAGCTGAACATTTTTAATCGCAGGTGGCTGATATAACATTCGTTTCCCGTCTATATCGAATAGCGTGACATTCCAAATTATGTTACATTGTTCCTCTGTTATACTACCTACATCGCTGGCATTTTCGTTTCCTTCGTCATTTTGAAAGCATTCTAATCCTTCTTCAATTTGAAAATTGGTTTGTGTTGGTCGTGTTACTTCGCCTATTTCTTGTGATGATTTTCATGATTACATTCCATGGCATTCCGTCATATTTATCTTCAAGATATTTGTTATGTTGACTCGATCCTAACAGCAGAAAACATTTCATTGAACATATAACATACTTTTTCTGATATGGAATACCTTCTGTTCGTGTTCTATTTAAATTGACCTCTATATCATACTCCTGCTGTGTCCGTTCTTCTAAGCAAAATTCAAACGCTTGTAGAGCGGCGACCAATGCTTAACAGTTGTTCGTTCTACAAGAGTCTCTTCAAGAGACATGGATGTTGATGTAAAGATCCTTGTCGCCATAGTTTATTTTTGATTACACAAGGATCTTCTGCTTCTAATGTAAAATTAAACGTTCTGTCTGACACTGCTTTAAAAAATATAAATTCTCTCACGTTCAATTGATAATTTCCGTTGTAGTCCCATGTTCTTCCTGACGTTACTTTTAGACACCATTTCATTGAATCAAATTGGATATGTAATTTACACCGATCTTTCCTATGTGCATGTTCATAATTCTGGCGGAGGGTTAATGCACATAGATGTTCATCATCCGACATAACAGTATACACAAAGTCATTGATTTGATCTTGCGGTGGTATCTGAGCATACAAGACTATTTTCCCTTTGTTGTCAACCAGTCCTGAATGATTTTGGGCCGGATTATCCTGTGTTCCTCTCTGGCTCTCTTCAGTTGGCCTACTACCCCCTAATTCCTGGCCCTTCCAGGTTTGTGTTGCCCCAATGGTTTCATCCTTCCTCGGGGTCTGTGCTTGTGCCAGCTGAATCTGGCACAACCCGTAAAGGATCAGAAACAGGCTCCCCGTTTTCAGCATCACCATGCTGCTGTATCTCTTGGCTCGACTGGATCTGGTCCTGGGGCAGCTGGTCAGCCCCACGTGTGTCTGCGTCTGGCTCCTCCTCCTCACTCCTCACGTGCAGTGGTTGAGATGATACCACGTGGCACTTCCTTCCACTTGGATGGCTGTTGATGTTGCGTTGGTGACTTTGTATGGTCCTTCTCTCCTGGGTTCGTTTGTTCCACTTTCTCCTGAAGACTCTGAGATACACGTGGTCACCTGGCTCCACCCCCCTTGGTGGCTCCTTCTCCAACTCTGGAACTCTGTCTTTCTCCTGTTAGTAAATAAGCCTGTGTATGCCAGTTAGTTGTCCCATATAGCGTCTTAATTCAGTTTCCAATTGTTCCAATGGAGGTCCTTTGTGAGGCCCTCGAATGACAGATGAAGGCATGGGTTGACCCGTAAACATTTCATGCGGGGTTAGATGCGTCGCTCGGTTAGTTTTCATGCGATAACTCATTAGTGTCAGTCGTAGTGCATTAGTTCTTTAAGTTAGTACTCTAATTTAATTTTGTTAATCTTTGTCTTAAGCGTCCGATTCCTCTCTCCACCATACCTTGTGGTTTGAGGAATGTAGACACAGCCTAATCTTTGTTTGACATGCAGATGTTAAATCACTTGTTTGAGTGTTTTCTGAATAAACACTGCCCTATTGCCTGAGCTAATTTGTGACGGAATTCCAAACCTTGGCATGACTTCTCTAGTCAGAACCTTGATTACCGTAACCGCACTTTGGTCTTCTGATGGGACTGCTTCTACCCATCTGTTGAACGCTGTTTTTTCAAATATTTCACACTCATTTAGCTGGATGTTAATCATTGTTTGCAAGTATGGTGAAGAAAAACCTTGTTTTCAAATTTTTTCTAATTCTCCTCAATACCTCCCCCCTTGCGCAATGGTCAAAGCCATGCGCAGTAAATGATAAGCAAATCTAATAACGCCGTTGGTGCAACCAACGTCGAAACGTGTAACCTTAAGCATCAGCAAACTGAAACCAATCTTTTGGGAAGGGAAATCGAAACCTGTATGTTCAAATCCAAAGCCCAATATGGGTGGGTTTACCATCAGCCGCCTGAAACCACGCTGTTCCAAAGTCATGCACTAAACCGAAAAAACGTACATGCATTAGTGGCCTTCTATACCACAAAGGAAAAATTAAATAAAATAAAAACGCGACATGCCCCGTTCCAAGACCACTTCTGCTGCCATAGCTGACATATCTGACTCCTGTTCCCCCTCCACCTTTCATCAGCCGGCTTTTCCTATGATGGTTGCAGTCCGTCACTCCATGATCAAGTGAGCCAGTGCTCACAGTGACTCTGCCAAGTAATCGTGACTGTGCCTGAATTAGGTTGTCCCGGGCTTCAAGGTGGGATCTTACCCGTCGTTGGCTAACCAGCCTTCCATACTGGCTTATTGCAGGATGCCGTACCTGGGATACGATCAATCCCCACCTATATGGTGGTATAGGTCGCAAAGTGGAGGGATGGAGACAGAGTCATCAGCCGCATCTGCCTTATGCAACCATATGTGTGCGTAATGAATACAAATCAGGGCGACTATAAAACAAAAGATAATTTATCAGAGTTAAAATTATTAAAGTATTGCAGCAGTATTAGTGGCATTTGAAGGTAAACCCACTACTTCCGAATCCAATTTGACAACATAGCACGTATGACTCCTTCCCAGCAGATGTGGCGTCAACCCACCTACTGTCCTTTACTAGGGAGATGTGAAAGAAAACAAAAATCACAATATTAAAACTTGCATTTTCAATATTGCGCGACTCACTTTTGTCTTAACCATTACTCAAAATCATAATTCTCTTCATAATCCTACCCGATTGCCCTTCACTATCTATTTAAATTGAACGACCTAATTAAACCTTTTATTCTACCTATTTATTTTGAATGACATGTCATTGTGGATAACCTAAATTAGAAATTTGGATAACGTTTTATCATACTTATTCGGTCTAATTTTTAAGTATTGCCGATTGTTTTTTCTAAATTATAAGATCACTTTTAATATATTGTCTATTACTTATCATAATCTCGAGGGAAATATTTTATTTGTGTTGTTATCTTGGCACCTAGACCTCGTCAGGTCCAAGCACCAAAATAACATCCACCTATCCACGCAGAGTCCATGGGTTGGGTCTGCTCCTCTTTTGTTGAGTCATTTTACCCTGGCGCCATTGAACCCATTGACTCCTGTGGAGTGTGGTGTGCAGACAATTTTTTAACGCTAATTGCTCATGTTTTGGAGTCTAAATAATTATTCCTAAATCCTGTAATCACCATTTGACTTGCTCAGGGACACATCAACACTCAGCTAGGAGAGATGGGGATCGAACCAGCAACCCTTTGGTTACTAGCCAACGGCTCTACCTCCTGAGCTAAACGACCCCAGCCACCTCTCCGCTGATTTATTACCTCCGGGTCGGTCCTCATCCGCCCTTTTTGCTTTCTATACATTCCACTCCCTTCTCCAAACACCTTCTCCCTCTGATCCAACCTGTTGTCTCACCAGTGCTCTGTGTACCAAGATGTAATGATATATACGCGATGGAGAGTCTCCAAGAGCCACAGAATCACCAATCCCAGCGGTGGTTCTAGGTTTTTTCTAAAACAGTGGACATGGGTTACATACAGGAACCAATTACAGAGTACATCCAAACACATAAATCATGTATTAGGCACAATGCAAATTCAATCTCTTTCTCTCTGTTGTCTCTCTGTCCAGCCCCCACCTGCGGGTTTTTTCATTACTTACGTTCCTTCTCTCTAACTTTCTTTACTTCTCTTTATCTACTTCCTTTGCTTTCACAAATCTCCATAACCATTTTCACTTTCAGTAATCCTTTCCTTTCCATTCTGGTTTATTCGTTTTTTGGACACTCTCCAAAACTAGATTTATTAATCTTAAATAGGCCATCGAAAGATATGAATCTCTCCAAAGAAAATTCCAACCGGAAAGCCTTCTCCAATCTCATCGTCACTTCTCGTTGCCAATCTACACACTCTTCCTCTTCTCTGTCTCACTCTTCACAAATCACTTCATCTGTCCCCTCTAACTTAACTCAATGCTAACTCTTTCTCACTCACTCACTCACTCACTCACTCACTCACTCACTCACATATACAACTTTAAAATAGGAATTCACAGATTCTCATCCTTGGAGCTGTCATAGGCATTAACTGCGTGTGTTCCGAGAATCCTAAAGTTTTGGTGAATTTTCCTGCCATGGGGAGGTGAGAGGCATAATTTGGACCTACGCAAGTGTAAGTGGCTCCAGTGTAGTGTGGGCCATCATTGGCGTGCCTCTATAATTTATCAGAACCTGCAGTACTGGTTCCTCATCAGCTTGTTTTGTGATTGCTACAAGCTGACCCTCCCCCTGTGGATTCTCTGGGCACCCCTAGTATCCCTGACCTAAAAAGGGACCTGCCTGGTAGCTACCTCCTTGTTCCTGTCTTCCCTGATAGCTGTTACCCTGCCCTTGCTGTGGTGGATAGGGGTTAGCCAAACAATTCCTCCTAATATGTCCTTCCATGTTGCACCCATAACATATTAAAGGACCTCTGCGTTGTCCTTGGGATCCTTGTTGTTGATTGTTTCTAAACTGTCCTTGGTGTCCTTGTTGTAAATTGTTTATATACTGACCTTTGGGCCCCTTATTCTGATTCTGCCTATTCCCATTTGTTGGGTTCCCAGTATTATGTAGGTGTATCTGAATGGTATATATGAATGGTGGAGTGGATGACCATTGGCTCTGAAGCTGTTGTACTGGGGGGGGGAATGCCTGTTGAGGAGGTTGGGTTTGTGGTGCGCCCCGCTGGACGGCTTGCAATATTGTATCAACAGACTCTGAAACAACAGCCTGCTTTTTCTTCTCCTTTTCTCTTTTTGTGAGTTCTTCCAACTGAAGCTGAGATAGCTTCCTCTGCACCTCTTTGCTTTGTTCCTGTATTTTGTGTTTATTTTGCCGATATTTCTCCACTGCATGAACCACATGATCGCAGAAGTCTCTATGAGTTTTATTTGTAACCAGTCCAACCACATCCTCTAGCTTAACTTTGATTGGGCTAGGTAGAATCTCTATCACAGAGTTTCTGAACATGACCGAAAACACAGGATGGATCTCAGGATCCTCATTCGTCTCCAAGCGCCATCTGTCCACTTGGGCCTGGAGGTAGGATGCAGGATTCTCTGTGTCATTGATGGGGAGGCCTCTCATGTTTTTATGATCGATATGGGTAGGGAACTCCGTTCTTAGTGCGTTCCACATCGCCACTCTGTAGTAATCAAGTGTAGTCCCATCATGCATTCCATCCATTATGTCCAACCCTCCATTCCTCAGTACAGACTCCATTTTAGATAACCCCAATACTCTTGCCAACAGAGCTTTCAGGTCCCCCACTGCAATTAGCTTTCCCACTGTGAGTTCCTCAAATGTTCGAATCCATTTAGACGCCCCATTGTGAATGTTAGGGAGTTTAGAAATAACTCCCTCCAAGTCCTGTGAACCCCACGGTTGATAGTGGACTTGTTGTCCTTTGACTAGAATAGGATAATTACCTGGGAGGGTGTCGGGTGCCTTTCTTCCCCTTCGTGCTCTCCTTAGTTTCCCCCGTGACTGGAGTACTAGGGGGCTTTGTATTGATATACTGCAGCCAGACTCCTCTGTGCCTGGGTCCCCACTGACCCTCCCTTGTGTGTTACATTTATTATCTCCTTCATCTAGTGTGACTTCCCCTTTAAATTCCACGTTGTCTGTTATCAGTGGATGCATGTTAGTTGGTTTGTACGGCGGTGGCTCAAGCTTCAGAGGCAAAGGTTGAGCCTCTTCTTCCTTTGTGATTATTTTTCTGGCCACTCGTTGTATTGCGCGCCACCTCTCTCCCTCCATTTCAAACAAAGCTAGCACTAACCTTTCCCTGTCTCTCATCTCTAAGGCCTTTTTTCCCACTTCTGTTAGGTTTGTAGTTCCTTATTACTACCTCCATGTCCCTACACGTTATTGGATCAAAAGTCCCTCCCATGGGCCATATCGTGTTTGTTTTAGCTGTTCCTTTCTCCCATTTCTCAGAGATCCTTGTTATCTCATCTCTGAGCAATGGATTATTTTTGCTCAAAATCTCTACCGCTGTTGGTGCCATTTTAAATTATTACTATTAATTATTATTAATTTATTTGAGTTTATCCTACTAGTTAGTTTAAATACTTTATTATTTCTAAGCTACAAACGTGAACTCCTCCCAAGCGCTCGTCTCCCTCCTGAAGATTGGAATGTGGCCCCAACACTGGCCTGCAGGCTCCTGCTCGTCCCCTGTGTGTTTGCTCGTGCACGTGCAGTTAGTCAGCGCGGTGATGTCAAAGAGGATTTACACATTTATTCAGTACTTCAACAAATGAACTATTCTTTATCCGTCTAATTTATTTATGATTATCAACTACTTCAAAACAAATTTAACTATTCTCTGTCCGCCTAATTTATTTATGACAGAATCAACAACAAATGAACCGGGTCGTAAAAACCTCTGAGGACTTAATCCTAACACGACTTAAATACAGACAATAAGCCGGTTCATACAATTTCTTTATCTTATATTAAAAAATGTCCGAATTGTTTGTAATTAATTACAAATAAAAAGTTGACCGAGTGTATAAACTGGCCTTTTGGTTAACACATGACCAGTCGGATGAATTATGAATCAACCAGAATTTCAAACAAGAACCTATCGCCACACAGCACCAAGATCAGAGTTACAGACTGGCCCTTTCTTTAGATCCAACACTGCAGCGTGATTGGAAGATTAGCGGGTCAAACTCATTCCAACGGAACGTCAAGCGACAAGCCCATTCTTTTAAAATAATGGCCGAATACATAACCACTCGAACAGATCAAGAACAAACAAGAAACTTCTCAAAACACCAAGATCAGGATTAGCTAATCACCTGAAGCGGTATCCCAACCAAGAGACTTATCTATTCAAAAAGTGCGAGAAGCCTGTTTCCTCAAAATAGCAAGATCGGAATCAGAAATTCACCATCATTGGTGCAGGATCTGCAGGTCAACTGCACCAAGATGAGCATTTAAAATTCACTAGTCGACATCCCAAGAAAGCTCCTCAAATAAAAACGACTGAATTCATTCCCAACTGACAACTCAACTCCAAATAGGATACTGTCAGAAAAAATCCTACAGGTCTGTTTCTTTCGACCTGCGAGCCTGCTGGCCCTGTCCTTGTTAGAACTTTCCACTAATTCGTTCCTCCACAAGACAGTCACAGGACTTACAGTAAGCCTATTTAACCAAAACACTAAAACACCAAATAACAACAACTCGTTTACTCGTTTCAAAATAGGGAATCACAATGCGTCTTGGTCATTTAGAACCACAGCGCCTAGGGCATATGTGCGCGCACACGTCAATCTCTTCCGGAGCTCCCGTCTCTCTCACTCGCTCGTTTATCTATAATTTTAGTTCGTTTGATCAAAGAGACACTTTACCTGCTGCTCGGCGTTCAGACGGGGCAAGAACAGATCAAACGACTCTATCCTATATATGGCAAGACAACTTACCCTTGAGCTCTGGTCGTATGATCCGTTCGCGTCCCGTCCTCTGGCCCGGCAGCTGACGAGTCCCTATTTCCTCCTGGTCGTAACGCCAATATAATGAAGATTAACTGAGATTTAAAACACTTAGACTAATTCAAGAGAGAGAGTGCAAAAGAAATCGAGGGGTCCGGAGCAAGAATTGACAAAAGACTTTATCGTGCAGAAAAACAACATCGACAACAGCCTGAGTAAGTTTGCAAAGTCACTGGCTGGACTTCGGTCCCAGCCCTCCTTTATACACATACAGGAACTTCGAAATCCAATGGAGGTTCCCTTTGTCCCTAATGAGGTTTTCCGCCTTGTCTCTTCATCTCAGCATGTTATCAACCGTGCCCCGATCTGAGGTACGCAGGGATTAGGCTTGTCAGTCAAAATGACCCACGCCTGAAAGGTGGAGGTCAACATGACTTGACCCTGCAGTTCCCAGGGCATTTCTGCGTACCTACCATCTGGTGTGAAACCTGACTCAGGCGTCATGTGTTTTCCACTATTTAAAATATTAAGCCTATTAATAATCATGGTTTACTATAGAATATACTCACTAATTTCTACCACACGCACTTATTGTACGCTGTGCGTCCTTGCACTTAAAAATAGAACTTAGCATTGTGTAGCCTCTTATCCTAGCTGTCCTTGTGAGGTCATCCCTATGTTCCCCAGGTTCTATGATCCCCGGGTGCGGAGGGTTAGGGTCAGGTTTAGGGTTATGGTTAGGGTTAGGTTTAGGGTGAGGGTTAACCCTAAACCTAACCCTAACCCTAACCATAACCAATAGGAGGAGAGCCATTCTAACCAATCACAGGCGAAAAAGGCGGTACTTGCCCCTACCATACTACGAAAAAAAGATTCGCTCTCCGGATCCTATGTTCCCCGGTCACATACAAAGCGGGGAACATAGGACCCGGGGAACATAGACAAGCTCCCGTCTTTGTTGTATACGGGGAATGGGTTAACCTAACAATTGTTAGTGCTGCTTGGCACTTTGTTCTATGTACTTTGTACATCCTTACTGTACCGACAGCGATATATTGTTTCTCTTCCTTATGACAAATGTACTTATTGTTTGTCACTTTGCATAAAAGCGTCTGCTAACTGCCCTAAATGTAAATGCTTTAAATGGAGCCTTTTGTGTGAGTGCGTTCTCCCTGAAAGAACTGTTCTTAGGCTGTTCTCACTGTGCATTTGGAACTGAACATCAACCTGCTCAGCATTAATCGTTCTCGTGGTTCTCCCTGTCCGTCCTCCCAGGAAGTCCTACCGCACCATGGGGCTGTTCTGGGCCGGCTCTCTCTGCGCCAACATGAGTGTGTTTATCGTTGGCATCGTCGCAGGTGAGCCTGGCCTTATCCGCTATCCCCAGTCGCTCTATCCGGGCCTTGGTCGGGCAACATTTGGGCGACCGTGGAGCCCCACCGACCAATAAAATGCACAACCAGCCTCGCACTGCCTTCCCAGGCTGCGACCGAAGCCCGGAGTTTGAGCGTCTGTGTTCGTTTCCAAAGGGAGTTCCCGCCCACCTGAGGGCCATCAGCTCGTTTGTTTAGTCAGGATAAGCATGGAGGGATGTGTCCCGCAGACTCAGTTTTAACAATATGTGCTCGTTTTTTGGTACCAAGCTCATTTGGGCCACCTAGATTTAGTGTGATTGTATGCAAGGAAGGTGAGCCTCTCTGGTTGTGCACATTGGTCCGTTGATACCTATTAGGACCCGCATGCTAACTTAATGGCAAATAACCCCAGGTAATGGACAATGACACTGGATCATGAAGACCAGGCTAGGGCCCTCTTGTGGGCAGGTAAAGGGACATAAGAGATCTGGAAGCAAACCAGATGCTGACACTACACTCAGCTCAGATTGTTTAACACAGATCATCAATTTTTATTACCTGGCTGGTCATATTCATATATTTTATGTGACCTATATCTGACAGCAGTGAGTAGTGATTGCTCTACTCCACTTTAACGGCCTGCTTGCTTATACAAGCAATAAGGTCTTAACATCTGTCGATCCATCACCGACGTCCCCTGTTCATCGTGTCAGAAGAGTAGCACTTCCGTGTGTAAAGATATTTTTAGCCCACATCTTCTGTGAATTATGCAACCGACTCAAATGCCTCGATTTCGACACTCGCCTCAAATACTTGAGCTTTGCTATAATATCCCCATTAGCTAACACAGTCTTTCATGTTTATAAATGTCCTGCTGCCAGCCACCAATGCAGAGACATTTATGTTGCTGACATGAAAGACACATACATGGTAACAGTCTGTTCAGACTGAAGACATTGGATTTCTCTGTTTTTGTGTGTCAAAAACCCGCATCAAGCTGATCTCACTATGCAGTGTGAATACTTATTTATACACAAGAGAAGAGGAAATTGATCGACAGAGGAATATATATCATATAATGAATTACTACCATTATTTCAATGCTAATGATTGAAATAATGCTTAAGGCTTTCCGATAATAGAACATGATCAATTAATCCATTAAAATGAGCCGGATTCTCCACATTTTGAATTGAACTTGTAGCACACACTCACATCCCCACCCCAAACCCGGAGCAGCTCTCTCTTTCTCACACACGCTGTTTCTACATTTTGGCAGGTAAATATGGGTTGGAAATCCGTCCAGCTTTCTGGATCAACTTTGTGTTCCTTTTGCTGCCGGTATGGGCGACAATCACCCTGTTCATTCGTGCCAAGGACAGACCACTGATTGGTGGATACAATGTGAGTTCAAACACCTTGGTGCATATCTATAGACATGTACTATATACATGTACTTACTCAAAACAGAGTATCCTCCTCTTGCCTAGAGATATATAGCAGATACTTCTATCCAAAATGACTTACAATAAGTACATTTGTCAGAAGAAGAGAAACAATATATTGCTGTCGGTACACTAAGGATGTGCATAGAAGTGCCAAGCACTAACAATTGTTAACCCCTTCCCCGTATACAACAAAGATAGCTAGGATATGATGCTACACAATGCTAAGTACTACGTACAACATACAATAAGGGCGTACATTAAGTGCCAGGACGTACAACATACAATAAGTATTTCATTAAGTGCCAGGACAAACACAAAGCAAGAGCGTAAGAGGGGTGGGGAGTTTAAGGGAGGGAGGCTATGCAGAGTCTAGGTGAAATTAGGTGAAACTGAATATAGGGCTGACTATGATCTTGACCTCTTTTGGTTTGCCTTTGCTGTCCTGTTTCAGGCCCACAACGTGCAGACCATGAATCTGATCTGGCGCCCCCAGGATTTGATGCTGGTACTGCTCCTGTTAGCCGCCATGGCCTTCACTCTCCTCAGAGGACTGGTAATAAATACGAACGGTCTCACTGAAGAATAACTGTTGACCCGGAAGTGAAGATGATTTAACTCTGCCTCTTTAACAACAATTCATGCATACTGTTTAACCCAAATACATGCATGCCATAATTCTTGTTCTATGCTTGTTGTTGTGCTTATAAGTAGTGATGGTCAATGCGAGTATTTTGAATTTGAAAAGTGATTTCTACTTATACCGTTATTCTGTGTTTGTTCGTGAACGTAGGTGGCTCTGGGTTCCCCGCTAGAAGCATGTTCCGTCTACCTGGAGCAATACGAGCCCTACCTGAGCGACCCTGTGGGCTTCCCCAAAGTCATGGTGGGATGTTATTTTTGAGAACGTTTTGTTTTTTTAACATGGTTGCTTAACATGCAAAGGATTAACCCCTCCAAGGTCCGTTATTCTGCAACAATAAGGAAAGGGCCAAGAGGCCTTATGCATTTTGTTCCATTGCATGTGTTTAAACAATGAAACTGTTTGTTGTTGCGACTGGTTGGGTTTTGGTACGTGTGTGTGTGTGTGTGTGTGTGTGTGTGTGTGTGTGTGTGTGTGTGTGTGTGTGTGTGTGTGTGTGTGTGTGTGTGTCAGATTTCAGCAGTATGCAGGCCTGCCAATAGGTTATCCAAAGACCTTGTCATTGTCCAAACACAATAGCGTTTCATTGATCAGACGGGCGAACTGCATGCTGAGAACTTGATAAGCTAATCCCTACCCAGCGCACATAAAACTCAGCATCATACCGTGTGTGTGTGTGTGTGTGTGTGTGTGTGTGTGTGTGTGTGTGTGTGTGTGTGTGTGTGTGTAGCATTTAAACCATCCATGCCTTGTCTCACTCTCCTTCAGAAGTGTGCATGTGTGTGTGTAGTTTATGATTAGTGTTTGAGTGTGAGTGTGTGGTTAACTTGTGCGTCCCGTGCGGATGTGTGGCTGGGGGAGGTCGTGTGGGACTGGTGTGTCGCCGTGACAGGGTTACGCTGCTGTGATGAACTAAATGTGACGGATGACCGCGGAAGCTCTGGGAACGCACTCAAACCAAAGGCTGAAGGGCGTTTTTGATTGGCCCTCCGATAGAGACGTTCATTTGAATTCATCTGCGCCCAAAGACTGGGATTAAAGAGAGCTCAGTGAGGTGGCGTGAAGCTATTATACAGCAGCAGGAAAAATGCAGAGTTCCTTTCATGTGCTTTTATTTCAAACATGTCCTTTGCGCTGATTGTGAAGGAAATTGTTTTGACGTGGGAATGTAAAAATAGGAATAAAGGAGGAAAAAGATCGCTCTAAATCTCCCCCAGTATCTTCTTTGCTAAATGGTCACAGCAATTAGGGTCACAGAATGTGTCACGTGTGTTAAATTGATCTTGACAATTCCAGGAAACACGGAATGCAAATTGGATCTGATTTTCAAAACAACAGCGGTTCTGTGCAGTGTAGCTCTGAGTTTGAGATTATCGGCGTGCATCTCGTTTTCATTGATAGATTTGAAATGAGCTCTTCCTTTGGAGTGTGTTGCTGTGCGCTTCCATCAGGTTACGACCACAGTTCTGATCAGCTACACACAAGAATTCACTTTTTTTAGTTGAGCGGAGTTTCATTAATCAGATTCATTGTGCATTCATAAGTCCAAATATTTCATTTGTATTTTAAAACTCTATCCAACTCTGACTTTACAATGGTTTACTGATTGAAATCCAAGAGGGGAATTATTATGTACTTAAATGGAAAGTGTCAGGAGTAGATGCCGACAGTGGACAAAATAAAGGCTTTAAAAGAGACCCTTGCTATTGCTGCTATTTTGACCGGTATTTTGAACGTTATTCTGCTGTTTTCCTGCAGATGCTGCACATCCTTTTCTATGGGCTGCCCCTACTGGGCTCCTTTGTCTACGGACTCCTCAAGCCCGGGTGCACATGGATGCCGGACTGGACCATGTTCTTCTCGGGGGCTTTGATCCAGGTACGACCAAAAATTAGAAATTATCAATGGATAAATGAGTATGATGAAAAGAGACAAGAAGTGGCTTTGTGGGCTATGTCGGCCACGGAAATAAAACAATTTGTCCCATCTATTGGGCTGGCAAGCAAATCCATATTCACTAGACTTTCCTGTGAAGGGTAAGTCTACAAGGGATTTAAGGTTAAAACAATTAGATACATTTCAGTCAAAGCTTTCATCGAAGCCACAATACAAGTGAGACTAAGAGCAGCCAAGGGTTATCCTCCACATTAAACCGTGCTACAACCAAGTCTCAAAATAAACTAGACGGGCGTAGAATAACTGAGTGCAAATTTTATAAATAGGCTATATGAATGAAATGATGCAACATGCGTGGGTGCAGAGAATCAGATCCAGTGACTAGCCAAAGAGCTGAACTCGACGAGGGCTGCTACTGGGGACCCCCACGGGGGCATCCAGCGAGAGGTGAAACATACCTCGCTCAGCTTGGGTGAATACCAGACGTGCGACTGCATTTTATCAATCGCTTGTGGAAGTCCTAACAGCCCGCACTGTGGCAACAGTTGAGCCGTGAAATGACTAGCGGCTGGACAAGATCCCCCGCCGCCGCCGCCGTCAGGAGCCATCTGATTTCCCCCAAGAGTAAATCTGTACATTGGCGGGGGACAGACGCAACCCGGTCGGCCGAAGTTTGCCGATCGAGTATCAGCGCAAACTTTTTTAGTAGCTTTGCCACCTGTTAGACAGTCCACGTGACACCGTCTTGGGACGAGAACTGAGGCTGATGGATTTTGTTGACTGCGAGTTCTCCACAACATCGACTAAGGGCATGTCCACACGATGCTGGCTAACACTTTGTTGGTGTCCATTCTTAATAATTCAGCAGTATTGGCAAAACCACTGTTTGTGTATTCTCTCTTGCACATAAGTTTACTTTAGAGAGTTGTCGATGTCTGTTCACGTCACAATTATACATCTCTGTTTTCAGAAATTTACGCTTTGCCTTTCCAAATGGCAACGCAAGAACAGCATTTTGAGATGAATCCACTTAAAAGGATTTTTGGAAGGTGGAAAATGCCAGCTTGTGGCTACGGAAGGCCAAAGGCAGTGAAAATAAAATGCATTTACACACTTAGCTGGTGTTTGGACATGGCCTGAGGCAGTTACTCTGAAGTGACCATATAGCAAATCAGTCTGTTTGGAATGTGGATGATTATTCTGCAGGAGATTGATAGCAATTTGTTTAAACACAGCATGGGCTTGACACCCGTGTCAACAGCACAAAGTATTTCAGACAGGGAGGGCAGGAGGGAGGCTGCTCTGTAATTCAACCCATCAGCGGAGTGGGTTGTGTGATGGCTTTTTCGTAGTAGTGCGGTTTACCTTCAATGCGGTGGGGAATGCACCTGTCACAAGCGATATGTCTGTGTCTAACCCTATCTTCTACCCACAACAAGACGGATAAGTCATTATTTATCTGTGCTTGTCCACATGGACTACATGACCTTCACTACTTTTGACGAATAAGTTGTTTTAGAAGACCAAGGGAAGGGATAAGCGTGGAACCCGGATGCGTTTCATAAGTAGGAGCAGGTGTGGATTCAGGCCTCTTGCTTATGCACGCCTGCAGGTAGGTTGTGGACATCAGTGGGGCGTCGGAACACCCTGGCCACGCACTCTCCTGTCCTTGCCGTTACATAATTTCACCCCCAACCATCTAATATCTCTCTCTCTCTCTCTCGTTCTCTCTCTCCCTCCCTCATTCTCTCTCTCTCTCTCTCTCTCTCTCTCTCTCTCTCTCTCTCTCTCTCTCTCTCTCTCTCGTTCTCTCTCTCCCTCTCTCTCTCTCTCTCTCTCTCTCTCTCTCTCTCTCTCTCTCTCTCTCTTTCTCTCTCTCTCTCTCGTTCTCTCTCTCCCTCTCTCCCTCTCCGCAGTGCCAGTGGGCCCATATCGGAGCGTCCCTCCATTCACGCACCTTGGCTCCGTTCCGTATCCCTGGCGACTCGCTGTGCTGCGTGTTGATGGCCAACGTTCTCTACGCCCTGGTCCCCATCCTGGTGGCCCTGCGCGTCAACAGTAACCCCTACTTCTTCCTGAAGATCGCCCCCTTCCCGGGGCAGACAGGCCTGCCCAACAGTGAGGAGAAAGACACCAAATACAAGGATAAATAATGGTTCAAAACGATTCTGAGAGGGGAACTGTGTGTAGTTACGCTGGCCTTGTTGCCATATAAATAAAAGATTTGTTTTGCTCAACCGTTTTCTGCTTCTCCTTTGTTGTAGGAGTGTCATATGTGTACGGAGTGGAGAGCAAATACACATGAATTAAAATGAGAGAGTGTTTGTGTGTGTTTGTGTGTGTAAGGGGATCAACACTATATACATTTACATTGAGGGCATTAATAAATCCCTTTTATCAAACGTGGCTTACAGTAAGTACATTTGTCAGAGGAAAGAGAAACAACAATGTATCGCTATCGGTACAGTAAGGATGTTCATAGAACCAAGAACCAAGCACACCACTTGGTGTGGTGCATGGGCTCTTCACAACTTCCGGCGGTGTATCACTCCTCAAGTAGTCCGGTAACTTTTTAACCCCCGCGTCTTCGGTTGCTAAGCGACGTCAACGTCTTTGGCGGACTATTTCTCTGCTGATCAACACTACGAATTCTGGTATCAAATCAATTGTAAAAAGTTTTTTTTCGTTTTGGCAAGTAGCCGTATAATAAGCGGGATAATGTATAGAACGTCGCCGGTCATTATCGAAAATAAATTATTTTCCCAATAATGACCGGCTTTCTACACATTATCCCTTGCTTATTACACGGCTCTCCACAATGCTGTAGACTGCTCTATTCACTTGCATGGGCCTTCCTAACGTTTAGCTGTCAATTATTTTTGTTTATTCTACTTCGCGCCGGCCGACATAATAAAACAATTCAAATACTTCAATTACTAGCCTTTTTCTTATTCGTATTGCATGCTTATTAAATGTATACTCTGTTTAAGTTCATCTCCCTCGAAAAGTAGTTCCCTTTAGAACTACGGTGAATAACGTTAGCTCAGCTGTCGGTAACTCGTTTCTATAGCAACCACACAAGGCTGGATCTGATCACTAGTTTAATAACGTAGTTACTACATCCGTATCAAGTCAGCTTTAATGACTATCGATCAAACATGCACTCCTTGGTTTATTTTTACTATGGACCTCATGTTGGAAATGTATGTGATAGAAAACGATACAAGCGGTGTATTGATCTACTGTGCTCAGTCAGCAGCAAGTAGAACCGACAAGTCAGCGGGCAATATGCCGGATTAATGCACCCCTCCCAGCCAATCAGAATCGAGCATTCTTAGATGAAGTAGAATAAAGGCTACTATCTCCTTCTCGACTTGAACTTTTTAATTTAAAAGGTTAAACAACTATAGTGTTTAACCTTTTAGATTGAGTAGAAATACTTTTTAATGTACAGTTAGCAATTAAATTGACCAAGGGGCTGTATTTAAAGCTACAGAAATAATACCAAAAAAAACGTAACTTTCAACGCAACTCTAACATCGCTTCAGGCGTCCACACGAATCCTAACACGAAACCGCATAGGTCTGGTTTTATTTGAAACCACCCTGGGACCATGGACCTATCAAAGAATGGTTTATTATCTGCCTAATAACATGGTTATTACAAAAATGGTTTGGGATATACACCCGCGGATGAGCTAGCCTGGCACCGCCCACCTACCTACTTCCGCTCAATTTTCATTTCACTTCTGTACAAATTAAAGTACGATGGTCTGGTAGGACCAGGCTACGGATGTGCATAGATGCGAGGCGGATTCACGAGTGGATGTTGATGGATATTGCACAGATGGATATTGCACAGATACATCTTACTATGAAACTACTTCTTCGAGTTTAACTCCCTCTGCATCAGCAATCGGCTAGTCTGCGAACATCAGGGTGAGAAGGAAGGGACATTTGTTGAACTTTTTTTTTACAGACGTGGTTTAATTAGCAGCTTGGAAACATAGATCTGTGATATCGTCAGAGTAATAGTTTATACACTTTATGGTCGGAGTGCTAGCTTGTGGAGATTGACATGACAGGGGCTATCGGAGGGTTAGTCAATTTTAAGGCTGCCAGCCATGTATTATGGGCCGGTTTCCTATTCAAAGGTAGCCTGTGGAAACGTATGATTACCCCAGCTGCCTTGGTCCTATATAATTCATTACTGCAGCCAGGGGCAATGCAATAAGATGATCCTCCTGTAGACCTGGTTGTTTGCTTTTCCGTAGCCATTTCTGCGAGCCTCAGAGCCTGACTCATTACCTGCTATGGCTACTAGAGCCACAGAGTAGGAGTAGGTTACCATGCCAGAGGCGTAGCTGATTGTTGAAATCCAACATGGCGGCGCCCTGTAACACTTTCACCGTACAATTTTATCCCCTTCAGCAAGTTCATTCATTTTTAGTTATTGTACCAATGAGAAGGCAGACAATACATCTGTTATATCAACTAAACTTCAAATTTCAGTTCAGTTCATCTTTAACTCATTCCCTGTATCCAACATAGATAGCTAGGATAATATGCTACAGATGCTCAGTAAGTTAGTGCCAGGAACGTACAACATACGACGATAAGTGTGTACGTGCCAGGACGTACAACATTGAATAAGTGAGTCAAAGTTTGTGTATGAGTGTGTGTTGGTTCCTTGTCTCTTTATCAAAAACAAGGAACAGCACACAGCCACGGCTAAAGATACCGCCATATCCACTTCAGCTACTGCTACTTATCGTTATGGAGTGTTGGGCAGCGATGCAGTGGGTGGGCAGTGGGAGATGAGCTGTCAAGCGATTAAAATATTTAATCGTGATTAATCGCATTAATGTCATAGTTAACTCACGATTAATCGCGATTAATCACAAATTATTTTTCTATGCTAAATATCCCTTGATTTTTTTGTCCCATAATTCTTCTCATTTTAATTCTCTTATCAACATGGTGAAGTGCATCGGCTTGCCTTGTGCAAATGATTTTTTATTGATAACAACATTGGCATATACTGATCAAAACAGGACGATACAAAAAAAGAGCCTATAGTGCAATTAAACGACTGCTTTGAACAAATGTAATTTGAACATAGCAGTCAGGCTACTGCTTCTTCGTTTTGAGCCAAAAAAAAAAAAAAAAAAAAACAACAACAATAAAATAATTACGTTAATCGCGCGATAAATTTTGTAACGCCGTTAAAATTGGTTTGCGTTAACGCCGTTAATAACGCGTTTAACTGACAGCTCTAGTATCTTATTACCAAGCGCTGTCAATCCTTGGTACGTACAGTATCTGTTGAACAGTAACATACCGTCCGCCGGAAAGAGTTTTTTCCCCCAATTTAAACGGGAAGACACCGTGCTACGCTCCAACCGTTTCTGTCTAACGTTCCCCTTGGTTTCGTCCACCACGGTTTGCAACGATGTACTCACAGAAAGCTAGCACTTTATACAGGCACATTGGATAAGTAATGTGCTCGAGTTCTCACTATATGAAATTTTCCTCTCTTTCTCGACATGGCTGCATCCCTACACCCCACCCGCTTGCTTCCATATCTCTCCCCCAATGCCCCCTCATCTATCTCATAGTGTTTAAAACAGGATAGGTAGAATATCATCACATTATGTTATACCCTAATACCCCCTCTGCATCTTTCTGTTAAAGGATCATTCACAGATGTGCACATCTGTGTGGAGCACCCAATCAAAGCAAAGCAAAAAAAGCGGGCTACTACTTACAGAAAAGTCTGCTCGCTGTGCCACAGCCATTTATAATTAGCCCCAAAATCCTGTGATGTTGTTTTAATAGTGCCTTTTAATGAAATCGCGAAGCATGTAAACATGGAATTTCAAATAGTGTTTCCTTGTGTAATTACTCACTGAATGCAACGCGTGACTAAACAGAGATGATTTCACTTAAGCGGGACCGCAATTGCATATTCTGCCACAGAATGTCTGGCAGTCATATTGATCGCTATTTACTTTGCCCTCCCGTTTGCACCGTCCCTATAGGCTACATGGGGGACAGTGACCACCACGTCTACATGTTTCACATTAATAAATAAATAAGTAAATTAATAGCGTGCTTCAAAACTGCTGGGTAGCACGCCACCCATAACAGCGTGTTGGTAGTAATTACCCCGGTGCTTATCTGAACAACGTGACAACAACGGAGGACAGAGAAAACACGCAGACAGACAGAGGCCCGTCTCATTAATTTCCCCCACCGTACCTTGTTTGCTCTGAAGTGGGGCATCTGTCAAACTAGCGATGCATTGTGCGTGTGTGTGACAGAGACAAACGCGGCCTTTACCAAGGCAATCCCACGGTTACCACTGCCAGTCCCACGGGATTGTGTTTCACAAGGAGATGCGCATCTAAATCGACGGTTGAAATACGACGGAGCGGGTAATATATGTGGATTGAGGTTACGATGGAGCTGTTTTTGTTTAGGTGTTACAGAATAGCAACCGTGAAAAGAAGTTGGTAGCTTCAATGTGATAAAAACTGAAAGTTTTCTGGACGAGAAAAACATTGGAGGATGCGGGCATCGATCCCGCTACTTCTCGCATGCTAAGCGGGGCTCTACCATTTGAGCTAATCCCCCACGATGACCCGCTCCGGTGCTTCACAGAATTATATAAAGCATAGCACATACTATTGATAATTTTGGTAATAGCACTTATTTACAGTTACTTGTGTGTATTGAATATCGACAATATCTCCATATTTACGAAAACGAAAATATTCAATGCGAGCTGAACAACGACTTTGCGCATTTGCCTCTTTGTTTGATGGCTGTGTGGATGGTAGGCTTACGAAAGCAGAATAACACACTACAGTATAAAACCATCTGATTGCAATTACAAGTGCAACACTGTCCACTGTCCAGCTGCACGCTGAAATCGTGCTACGTCATTGCTACACACACTGCAGGACCGACCGACACTAGTGAATCCCTGCATTGCGAGGAAACTGCGATGGGACAGTAGCCAAGTACAGGGGGGCGAGATAACGGAGAACAGCACCACAGCAAAACCCTCATCGTTATAGTAGTCTGCAATCGTAAAGACAGCGCACACCGGGATCATCTATCTATCTTCTTCTAAACAAACTAATGGTGACAGTTTATGGTAAGTCAATGTGACTGAATGTTTTAGCCTTTGATTTTCGCATTAATCGGACTGGATGCTAACGGACATAGTTCGCCAGGTCAGACTAGTAGGCTCATAAAGTCATTTGATGGCGGTCAACAGGAGCCTATATGAAGGATATCTGTGCAAGGTGCGTGGAAACTGCGTCCAAAACATAGGTCTGAAAGGACTGGGCCTATGTTCCCAACATAACTGCGTGGCACCCCAAACTAAATACAATGTACAGTACGATTTAGTCCAATTCATTAGCCACGCTCGTCACCCATAAAAACATATATATTTCTAAGCATAGAAGCAATGGTAGCAAAAAATAGCAGCAATGTTTAATTTCTCTCTCTCTCTCTCTCTCTCTCTCTCTCTCTCTCTCTCTCTCTCTCTCTCTCTCTCTCTCTCTCTCTCTCTCTCTCTCTCTCTCTCTCTCTCTCACTGTTAAATCAATCCCCAACTGTAAAGATTTTAATTTAAATATATTCTAAAGGATATTTTTTCTTTATTTCATTATGAGCAGGCTACGATATATTATAGGACAATCTGAATTAGCTGCATTCATTTCATCCCTCCCCCAGAAACCCCTGTTGAAACTTGTGTTATCGGCTTCGGTATAGGATATCAACACCACACTCTTTCAACAGATGACCAACCTGCCTCTGACTATGTCCTTGGCCAAAGCGCTATTGATCGTGACGTGTGTCATCCTGAACTTCACCCTCTGCGTGACCTCCCTGCCAGCGGAGATAGAGAGGGGATGGAGAAGAGCCGTGCACGTGCTTGGTATGTCCCTACTTTCACTTTCACTTAAAAACAATCAACCAGCAAGAAATCAATTACTAAATCAGCCATGTTAAATTGTTGGAGTTTGTATGACAACTAAATTGATTTGTCACTACATGTCACTTTGCCTTAATGGCTGTGCAATTTCAAAGTTCTGTTTGCTGGGACAATGTTGTCCCTGTAATTGCTTTAAGGTGAAGCACCTTGTGCAAAACATATGCAGCAGAGAGGTCTAATTGGGTGTGTCGTCCTTACTAATTGTGGGTTCTCTCAGTCAGGCAACTTTTAATCACACAGCCCTGGCAGCTCTTGAATGTGTGGAACACAGAATTAGTATCTGCAGTTTGACTAGTCCCACGTGTCAGACTTCAGAAACAAGGACTTCTGGATCCGAGATTACAGCCAACTACCAATAAGCAGAATGGCACAGGGTGACTAGACTGCTCCGTGTTACTGGGATTGGCTGCGTTTTTGGTGGCCTGACCCCAGCTGGAGCTGTCCCCGTAATGGCCCCCGTTTAAAAATAATAGAATTTATAAAATGTACAAATCGATTTTTTAAATGGCAAAGGTTCTAGCTTTCTCATGAATGTTAATTTCCAGACAGTTGGTAATTAGCAATGTGTCTGTCTTGTCGGCTGTGATGTGACCTTGCCACTCGGGGGGGGTCTATCGATCCACTTTACACCATAAGCAGGCATGACCGATCATAAACAACAAGCTATTTACAATACCATTCCTTATCCAATGGGCCTGGGTTTTTTGGCTTGCTTACCTAAGCTTAAAACACAACTTCCTTAATCATTGGGCCAAAACTTTTAAACTATACTAAATTTACCATTAAAAAAGGCCCAACTTTAATAGGGCTTGTACATTGCAGAATGGCATCTCAGCCTCCATTTTGGAAGCAAAGGAGCATTGGAATGTTAGTTATTATGATGGTGGTAGTAGTTTTAAGGTCATTGTTTACGAATGGTGAAATTCGTGAAATTCGTGAAATTATAAATCCTTATGGGAAGACATTGTTGTGTTTAAAACTGCAAGACATAAGTAACGGTATATTTACGTGGATTTAGGTTTTTAACAAATAGAAAATGCATGATTCCTCTCAATACTGCAGATTATTGCCAACAAAAAAAATATGATTCATTCTGATGTACCAGCCATATACTCTCTCATCTCTATTAAAATAAAAATAATAATATAACCGCAAGCACTGATTAACAGGGTCCAAGCAAAATTAAAAGTCAAGAACACACTAATGGAAGATATATAAATACACCATATAATTGTCATATTTAGGGAAATTGGTTCCACTTATAAACCTGAACGGCAGCCTCATTCACATGGTCAAAATGTCTATTGATAAGCACACAACATCCAGAAAACTCAAAACACACATTTCTCAAGTGAATTAAGGGCTTTTTTCAAAGCCTATACCTGGAAAAAAAATTGAAATTCCGGGGAAATTAAACATTTGAGGTCAAATATAAATATGAAAGAGTTAATAATGAAGGAAAAATGGTTAACGAAGAAGTTCCCCTTAATGCCATACTGTGTCTTGGCAGTCCGATTCTTGGAAACGAATGAGCCGGAATGTTGATTGCCTGATGAATTTCAGGTGCTGTTTAATGTTGTTTCTTAAATGAGTGGCAATGACAGAATGTCATGTTCAGCTTGTTCATAATGCTTTAATCAGGATTCGAACTCTCAACCTAAGGATCACCAGTTGAGCCACTGACATTCCTGAACTGACTGAAGCCTCATTCACATAGTAAAAATGTCGATTGATAAGCACACGACATCAAGAAAACTCCAAGCACACATTTCACAGGAGAATTAAGGGCTTTCTTAAAAGAGTACAGATCTGAAAATGTGCACTGTTAATGGTAACCACCTAATGATAGCTGTATGGTAGTTATACAATAACAAAATGGTGGTATAGGCTAAATGGGTTGAGACTGTGGACGTTTGGCTTTTCTATGAAAACTTGGGAAAAGTAAGCATTTTTAGAGCAGAAGACCAGGGGTAAAATGATGCATCTGATTTTAGAGATTAATATGATGAAAGAATTTTTAGTCCTGGTCAATCTAGTAAGGAGAAATAAGGCTAGTTCATAATTTGTAAAAATAGCGCCACCTTTGGGTGCAGTACCACAATTTGGGTCTATGGGTAGTGAGGGTTATTGGTAACCATACCTGAACATTTCAAGAGTTTTTTTACTTACGGTATAGGCTGCAGTATGACTTTTACAGAATTTGAGGGAAAAATTCGCTGCTTGGTCCCCTAATTAGAAATTGAATATAAACTACGAATGTCCTTCATTCTAGAAATCTGGTCACCCTAGACTAGCAATACACACACACAAACACAGAGACCACAAATGTGCATCCACGCACGCAGGCACGCACACACACACACACACACTTGCACACACTTGCACACACACACGCGCACACGCACACGCACACACACACACTCAGTTGTCTAGTCTCCAAAGACTCTTAGATTAAGGATTTGTTGAAGGCAAAGCAACGTTAGATGTGGTCATGAGCTCTATATACTTGAGCACATTAAAAGGAAGCACTCTCATATTGATGTTATAAAAAACATCAATATGCTTAATTGATGCCCATGGCTTAATGTGACAGTACAATAAAAGGGCATAGTGTGTTATATTTGACAGCGTCAATCCAATTTGCTAGCAATTCCTTTGTGGTGCCCCTTAAAATTCACCCAAAATTTAACCGTGCAATTATTCAGGCTTTTCATTCTGTTCACAAGAATTCCATTAAGAACACTTCTGTTAAGTATCTTTGTCATAATGATACACTGTAGAAGCTTTTCTCCTCCTCGGTTCGTTCATGTTTGAAGGTCCCCACAATTGAATATACATTTCAAAAACAAATTCTAATAAGGTATGGAACATGAATTGTCCGTACTTAGAATACTTCAAAGGAGAAGAAATATGGAGCTTTGACACGTTTCAATAAATTCAAATAATTACATATTCCCCAATTCCATTGTGTTTTGTATGTCCTTGCACTTAAAAATAGTATTTAGCATTGTAAAGCATCTTATCCTAGCTACCTTTTTTGTGTACAGGGGAATGGGTTAACCTCCCATTTTAAGTGTTGTTTGTTTTTAAGCCTCTGCTAAATACCCTAAATTAAAATGTAAATGTAAGTGAAAACCTAGTCAAAAGCACAGACCTTCCTTCAAATCGTCCAGATGAACCCATCTATAGATGTATCCCCGTCTCCTCTTCTGGTTTTCAGAGGACGACACCGGCGCGGTCATCGTTCAGACCGCGCCGGGGAAGGTGGTGACCCACCGGGGAGGCTCCATCACCCTGCCGTGCCGGTACCACCACGAGCCAGAGAGCACCGACCCCTCCCGCGTCCGCATCAAGTGGACCAAGGTGACCGACGCGCTGCAGTTTGTGGACGTCTACGTGGCCCTGGGAAGGTACGCCAACTGGATGTTTAAAATCGACTCTCGGGGCGATTAGCAGACGCTTTTATCCGAAGCAGCTTATAATAAGTACATCTGTTAGAAGAACGAGAAACAATCTATCACGGTTTGTACAGTAAGGATGTTCATAGAACCAAGTGCCAAGCACTAACAATTGTTAGGTGAACCCATTGCGTTTATGCAACAAAAATAGCTAGGAAAAGATGCTACACACAATGCTAAATACTGTTTACTATCAAATAATTTCACGATTTGGTGTTTATGTCACGAGTTGTTGTTTTGTCAGTTCAATCACTATAATTGCTGTCGTAGCTCGTTGGCTAGAGGTCATAGAATCATGCGTTGGTTGTTATGATAATAATATTTTTTTCGAGGAATCAGCCGAGGAATATAAAGCTACTTTTAGAGAATCTCTATCAACAACCCCCTAAACCAAGAGATAATGACTCTAATAAATCTTTATCATCATGAGCACTGTGTCTCCTCAGCCTGTAGTCGTGTTTGGCTCTACACCAACGCATACAAACAAATCTCCAACCCCCCCCCCCCCCCCCCCCCCAACCCCTTGATTTTTTTAAACGCTCTGCTTAATGTGTGTATAATTAAAACACTTAGATAATCAAAAACAATCAGGCGTGAATCATCATCAGAGCCCCCGAGGAGGCAACGACGATAACGCCGCGTGTGTCCCAGGCAGCAGCGGGTGTTCGGCCCGTACCGGGACCGCGTGTCCCTGGAGGGGGCGGGGCCCGGCGACGCCTCGCTCGTCATCCACAACGTCACGCTGGCCGACTACGGCCGCTACGAGTGTGAGGTCACCAACGACATGGAGGACGACACAGGATTTGTTAACCTCGATCTGGAAGGTCAGGACTACCCGGGTGTGTGTGTGCGTGTGTGTGTGTGTGTGCGTGTGTGTGTGCGTGTGTGTGCGTGTGCGTGTGCGTGTGCGTGTGCGTGTGCGCGTGCGCGTGCAGTCCCGGTTTCACTGTGTGAGCCGTACCTCATCAACTACTTCGCTCCATTAAGATGGATGACAAAAAGCGGTTATTTTTAAGGGGTGCGTTTCATTCGCTATACTCCTGTGATCCCGTAGGGGTGGTGTTTCCCTACTACCCCCGCGTGGGCCGCTACAAGCTCAACTACCAGCAGGCGGAGGATGCCTGCAAACAGCAGGACGCCATCCTGGCCTCCCACTCCCAGCTGCACAAGGTGGGCAGCCGTCTTTCCTGTGATGTCAACGTGAACACCTTGTGGGGATCCAGGGTCATTATCATAAACATAATGGGTAGCATGACCTTTCACGTCTTTGTAATGCCTCCCACTGATTCCTACTAATGACCTGTAAAAGGTGCTGTGATTTCAGTGCCTCCTATTTTGCTAGTAGTTCCCTTAAGAGTTTTTTATAATAGGAGGTAAACTGTGGGTCTGTCCGCTTTGAAATATATTCCATTTACTGGACCCTTTCATCTGCAACATCTTTCAGTGTGAAAAGTATTTTTTTTATTTTCTTTCAAACACCTCAAGGCCAGATCACACTTCTCTGTTCTGCACATACTTTATGTAATGATCAGGGAAGAGCCACGACTCGCTACTCTGCGTCTTGGCGCACTCTTAGGTCATTGACCTGGTTTGCTCAAATCCATGACCTAATTGTGTGTTCACATATTTGATCCGCGTTATTTGTGCTAGCAAACCTGCCCCAGTAAACAAGTTTGATCACACAAACTTCAAAACATTCGGGCGAGTGGTTTGAAGCACAATGGAGGAGGATGGGCTCTCTTGTGAACAACAATGATTCTTTCCGCGAATACATTTTCAACCACGGCCGAGATAACCATCACTTCGGAAAATTGGCCTCTAAAGGCGTCTTTGAATTGACTTTGTGGGGATTTTGAGCCAAGCCTTCATTTTTGGTGAGAACGCTAAAAGCTAACCTTAAGAGTAGGCAAAGACGTACACTCCTCCAAGTGCTTCGCAATGCGTCAGGCTTCGCTGCAGAGGAACGTGTCAAGTCAGGGCTGATTGGTCAAGCAGGGCTCAGATGTATCGACTTTGTTTCGATGTTGACAGCCGGACATGCAAATCCAACGAACGCACACGCCGAAATCGAAGCACTGTGTTGTCAGTACTGTACTGCTAATCTGTACTGCTTTTCAGGAGTACAGATTTTGCAACATAATTTTCAAATGGATACTTTGCATCTTCAACACATCGACAACGGAGCAAACTCCAACTTTTCTGCGTTAATTCGTCTGCTCGTGGCCTCGAACGTGTGTCCACGTCGACGTGACGCGGAAGTACAAAAGCACACAGCGCCGCAAAGACCTGCGTCGTGTCGCGTCGCCGAACACAAACGTTGGGTACTGTGACTTTAGCGTGGTGGTGTTGACGACACGCTCGACCAGGTGAGCTGCACCTGACCGTGTGTCTAGCTGACAGACTGGGTGCCTGGGTTTGGGATCCCCAGGCCTGGCTCGAGGGTCTCGACTGGTGCAACGCAGGCTGGCTGGAGGACGGCTCGGTGCAGTATCCCATCTCCAATCCCCGGGACGAGTGCGGCCGCAAAGACATGCCCGCCGGCGTGCGTAACTATGGTTACCGGCACAAAGAGGACGAGCGCTATGACGCCTTCTGCTTCACCTCCAACCTCAACGGTGAGAGAGAGAAAGACGGATGGAGAAAGTGCGTGTGTGCGTGCGTGCGTGCGTGCGTGTGTGTGTACGTGTGTGTGTGTCTGTTTCCATCCTTGAGAAACAGCAGGCGAGCGTATAAAACACACGGGACTGGGATTGTCTCAATTCTGTGAGCAACAGGAAGTGATGGAATCCCTTTTGATCCGTGAGAAAAAGATCTGAAACCCCTTCTTCTAAATGTCCGGTACCATTTGTCCAGAGCAAGCCCGAAGGCTGAAGCCGAAGACACACTCGCACGTCCTGAACCTCACGTTCTTTCAGAGCTGTTAGACGGGGTGGGTGGGTGGGTGGGTGGGTGGGAGGCTGGGTGGGCCGCCCGACCGCACCATGGAGTACGGAAGCAGCTGTGGCTGTAGACACAGCAGGGGGCGGGCAGTGGGTGGGTGGGGGGGGGGGGGGGGGGGGCTGGGGGGGAAGGCGTGGGGGCACGGGGGCCGTGGCTTCAGATCTGCTCCTCTGATGTCGGGAGCCCAGGGCCATTGGAGGAGTGGCGGTGTGTGTTGGTTCTGCTCCGCTCACAGGGCCGCCGAGTCCTCTGGGGGCTTGTGGGGACCCCGTGCTTTCATCTCCCAGCTCTTTGAATTACATCATTTGAATTTTCACTTCAAATGTGTGTGTGTGTGTGTGTGTGTGTGTGTGTGTGTGTGTGTGTGTGTGTGTGTGTGTGTGTGTGTGTGTGTGTGTGTGTGTGTGTGTGTGTGTGTGTGTGTGTGTGTGTGTGTGTGTGTGTGTGTGTGTGTGTGTGTGTGAGTGAGTTTTCTATCACCCCTCACACACATACCTTTTTTTTTTCTTTTTTTTTTGGGGTTCCTGAAACGGAAAAGATATATTTTTTAAGTTTGGAAGTTTAGTTGAGCTTTGGGAATGGGGGATGAAAGTTTGCCCCGAGTCATTGATGTCACCAGGCAAACAAAAAGTGGAGGTGAGTCTACTCTGTTGCTTAAGGCGATTCTATAGAAAAATACCTTTTGTCTCTGAAGTTATTCACCACCATTCCTCCACAAAAATTTAAACGCCTTACAACCTCAAAGCCCAAGAAAAGAATTTAGCTGGCCTTTAAATAATATACAGTTGACAGATTACTACAGTATGCACCTCTGGGGGTATAAAAAATCGATATACTTTATACACATTTCGATAACAAAACTATTTCCATATTTCTGAAAACACAAACCAAATCCCATTTTGCTATCTTATTTCCTCCACCATCTTATTCATGGATCATCTAAACAAAAATTTATCGCGATTTAATCTTTTAACACATTTCAATAGCAAATTGATTGCTAACTATTCTTGAGCCTAAAAAATAAAAAAAACATTTTAGCATCCCCCCCCCCCACAAGTATTTTGCGCATGTTAGCCCAGTACCTTCTCTCAGCCAGTAACAGGGAAATTCAACGAGTGGCTGAATCACGGGGGAGAAGGCTGGCTAGGAGCTGGGGGTTTCAGCAGCACCGTCGACCCACACCTTAACCCAGCACAGCCGGAAGACGCTCTCCTGAACACCCACCAGAGGAGACACAATTGGGCTTCTTAAACAGCCGCGGGCGACAAACACAGCAAATAATCAATAGGGTAGCTGAAGTGGAGGGACAATTTATTATAATCACCATTGCTGTTGTGGTGGATGAAAACAGCTGCCCCTTATTCTTAGAAATGACACCGGGGCTCAATACAGCTTAAACAATTCAACCCATCATTCTTCCCGTTTCAGTAAAATTGCTTTTCCCCCAAGAAATCTCCCCGGAGGGAAGGTGAATGTAAAGATGGGTGCTGATTAACAGCGATATTGAGTGAGCGGTCTACTGAGGTCTTGAGTGTCTACTGTAAACCCGCTCGCTTTTGATTAGCTGCCAAGATGGTGGTTGGTGGTTGATTTGATAAGATGACCACATCCCCGAGGGAAAGTCCGGGAAATCTGAGAATATCTGCCTCAGGGCCTGGCACAGTGGTCCACTCCTCTCTCTCCCTCTCCGTTTGTGTGGGTCTCTCTCTCTCTCTCTCTCTCTCTCTCTCTCTCTCTCTCTCTCTCTCTATGCTCGATCCTTCTCTGCCTGCTCTCTCCCTTCCTCTCAGTCTCTCTCCCTGCTCACTCATGCTCTCTCTCTCCCTGCTCACTCATGCTCTCTCTCTCTCTCTCTCTCTCTCTCTCTCTCTCTCTCTCTCTCTCTCTCTCTCTCTCTCTCTCTCTCTCTCTTTCTCTCTCTATGACTCTCTCTCCCTCTCTCTCCCCCCTCTCTCTCTCTCTCTCTCTCTCTCTCTCTCTCTCTCTCTCTCTCTCTCTCTCTCTCTCTCTCTCTCTATTTGTTTGAACAACCAGAACACAAATAAAACAGTATGAGAAAACAACTATCTCAGTAATGGAAAAATAACAATACAATAAAGCTTAAATCAAAACCCCACTCCCTCCACCTCCTCTCTCCCCCCTCCTCCTCTTCTCTCCCCCCTCCTCTTCTCTCCCCCTCCTCCTCCTCTCTCCCCCCTCCTCTTCTCTCCTCCCTCCTCCTCTCTCCTCCCTCCTCCCCCCTCCTCCTCTTCTCTCCCCCCTCCTCCCCCTCTCTCCTATTCTCTCCCTCCTCCTCCTCTTCCTCCCTCCCTCCACCTCCTCTCTCCCCCCTCCTCCTCCTCTTCTCTCCTTCCCTCCACCTCCTCTCTCTCTCCCCTCCCTCCCTCCTCCCCCCCTCCTCAGGCCGGGTCTACTTCCTGAAGCGCTTCAAGAAGGTGAACTACGCGGAGGCGCTGAAGGCGTGCGTGCGCGACGGCGCGGCGGTGGCCCGCGTGGGCCAGCTGTACGCCGCCTGGAGGCTGCAGCTGCTGGACCGCTGCGAGGCGGGCTGGCTGGGCGACGGCAGCATCCGCTACCCCATCGTCAACCCCCGCGCCCGCTGCGGGGGGGCCGCCCCCGGGGTCCGCCACCTGGGCTTCCCCGACAAGAAGTTCCGCCTCTACGGGGTGTACTGCTTCCAGAAGAACAAGGAGGAGGAGAAGGAGGAGAAGGAGGAGTGGAGGGGGAAGAAGGAGGGGAGGGAGGTGAAGGAGGAGAAGAAGGAGGTGAAGGAGGAGAAGGAGGGGAGGGAGGAGAAGGAGGTGAAGGAGGAGAAGGAGGTAAAGGAGGTGAAGGAGGTGAAGGAGGTGAAGAAGGAGGTGAAGGAGGAGAAGGAGGGGAGGGAGGTGAAGGAGGAGAAGGAGGGGAGGGAGGTGAAGGAGGTGCAGGAGGGGAGAGAGGTGAAGGAGGAGAAGAAGGAGGGAAAGGAGAAGGAGGGGAGGGTGGTGAAGGAGGAGATGGAGGTGAAGGAGGAGAAGGAGGAAAAGGAGGAGGAGAGGAAGAAGAAAGAGGAGACGAAGACAGCCATGCAGAAGACTCTGAACACCAGCAGCTCCCTGCTGAACAACACCATGGTGCTTTAGGGTGGGGGCGCATGGTGGGGGCTGTGGGAGGGGGTCCATGTTTGATTTGAATGCAAAAAACTGCCGCAAGGGGCGGATTCCATCGCTTTTAAAGCTACACACTCAGAGACAAGATTAGCTTATTTGCACATTCGCCAGGGGAGGAGAAAGGGAGGGGGGGGGGGGGGGGGGGAAGCAAGGGCATATCATATTAAGGGTGACGTCTTTATTAGGGGTGATTTACCTTTTTATCTCCTGACCGTCCATCATAGGGCTGCACGTATGAGTGTCTTTGCTCGGTGGGAGATGGAATACTAAGCTGCTTTCTGATGCGTACTCGGGCATAGATCAAACTAGAGAGCCTGTCGTTATCGTCCTTGTTTACCTGCTCGCGTGTGTCAATGCGTGTGTGTGTTTACGAACCAATACAATAGATTGCTATATTGTTATACAGAATATGAATATTGACATAGTAAGTGTGCGCGTGTGAGTGCGTGTGTCTGTGAGTGCGTGCGTGTGGACACTGGACAGTTTAGCCCCCTGCGCCGGGGAGCCACCGAGGAGCGTTGATTAGCGAGGAGGGGGGACCTCCGCGCGGGTATGGACGTGCTCCAGCACGCCCTTGAAGTGTGGCCCGCGCCCAGGGCTCTCGCTGCAGCCGTCAGACACGCTTGGTTAGCAACCTCCTGGCACAGCGCGATACTGGGATACGACCCGTTCCCTCATTACTTAAGAGCTGACAACGTAAGCGGAACAGCAGCTGATCCAGGAGAGAAAAAACACGACTCGCCCCCACTCTCGCTCTAGGATGTTTGCACTTTAGCGTTAATATGCACATTTTAAAATAATCCCTCTGGATGAGGCTATAAAGCATGCACGTGCTCTGTTTAGTGGGAATCTCTGGGGCTGCACAAGCAAAAATATAAACAAAATCGTACAAGCTGCAATAATTGCTAAATTACCTTACGCATTATCTTCCTGCACTAGACGAGAAAATAGAAATTAGCACAATGATAACAAAAGTAAATCTCATTCGTCTTTTCATTGCAGAACGTGCGAGTGTTTACTGTTGATTACAACCATGAAACAATGTGCCATGTCAATAAAAAAATATATTTTATCAAACAATATCTTTTTGTGTTGTGGGATATTTCGTCGACACTAAGTGCACAAATGTGTTTCAGTGTTTAGCAGAGGAAATGCTAAGTGATGAACTCGCTATATGGAGCACAAAATACTTTGGCTGCTGGCCAATTTACCAGAAGTTATCACACCATTGCCATAGCAACAGGGTACCGGAATGAAATGCATGATTCTTTTAGACATCATTAGTTTAGTCCACAGATGAAACAGGTAGTGATTAGGGAATGCTTGAAGAATCAAAATCTCGATACTTCAATGTGTCCATCATCCCGTGATTGTAGCTATTTAATTTACAAAATCCATAAACTCAGTGAAATAACTAATTGAACAAAAAAGAAAAATTCCTGTTTTGCATCAGACCCAGACTTTGTTAAGAATTAATACCTACAATCCGATTCCCTACATGTACCCAGGGGAAATATATTCAGAAATTACCCCCGGCCCCTAAAAAGATCTCTCCCTGATTCCCTGAGTGTTCTCTGAAACTCCTTGTATAATTCAGACGGAGAGAGTGGCTGGTGGGGCCAGACATTATGCATTAGAAACAGTTGGTTAGAGGAGATGAGTAATTGGCCAAATGGCGTGGACGTCTCCCCCTGGAGCTCAGGGCAGCAGTGTGTTAACTGAAAATGTTAATTGAAACTGTTAACTGTCAGTGCCCGGCAATGACTGACAAACGCGGACCTGAACTACGGACTTTAACGTGTCACATACGTCAGCCTCCAGGTTAAAAACACGCAACAGCAGCGCAGCGAGGCGTGACGTCCTTCACTCGCGCTTCGTCCTCGGCTCTACGGGGGAGCTCGGCTCACAGATCAGAAGGTAGGCGTTCAAGCAGCTTTTACTCACTGAACTGTCTGGGTGATTCGATCGGGTCACTCGAGAAGAGTGGAAGGTTAATGAAACAATTCTAAGGTGTGTTCGCCATGATAGTTTGTGTAGGTGCGTGCGCGTGTGTGCGTGTACGCACGCGGGGGGGGGGGGGGGGGGGGGCAGCCTCAGCAGAAACAGCAAAAAAACATGAAGGGCATGAGTCTGAAAGCAACATGGTAATCACAGAGAGAAACAAGAGAATGGGTAGGGGGAAGGAGGCTTGAGGAAAGAAAGAAAGAAGATAGAAAGAGAAAGAAAGAAAGCAAGAAAGAGAAAGAAAGAATTCACACCACAGGAGAAGGCAACACGCCGATGGTTAAAGATGGGCAGCAATTGGCTGCAGAGCGTTTTTTATTCTAAATGGGAATGAAGGCTTCCGGTCAACAGAATTTAGAAGTCAATTTGCCTTCCAAAAACCTCAACAGAGAATTTCTAATGATTAATAATGTTCTGAGCCGTTCTGATCTCTTGTGTCATGCACTACGCCTGCAGCACTCCTACCCTCGCCGCCTGGCCCCCTGTCCCTCACGTGCACGAAACAGCAGGAGGTTTAAAATAAACGAGGCCTCATCCACGACCATCGGTGGCTGGCTGACACCCTCGCCTTCTTCCTCCCAGGCATGCTGTCTGGTGGCGGAGAGGTGTTGTATAAGCTGCTTACGAAGCCACCTTTCTGCATCATCAGCCAGCCACGGGGACGCCAGTGACCCCTGGACGCGGAGTACACACAGCTGGGAGGACAGGAGGTGTGTGAAGACCTCGCCCAGGGCCCCCCTCCCGACGGCTCCGCCCGAGTCGAGTCGAGTTCGGCCCAAGAAGGTGTGTACTATGTACACACCCACACGCATATATATATATATATGCACGCACAGATACACGCTCGCACGCCCGCACGCCTACGCACACACGTGCGCACGCATACAAACACACACACACACACACACACAAACACTTTACATTTGTGCACATGCACACAGACACATTACGTACACACACCCCCACTAACACAAACACACAGAGTTGTAAATAGAGCTATTAGGGGGTGAAGCCATGCCATCTGCAGTAGAGTCATTATAACGGCCATGCACGCAGATACTGGGGTGATGTTATTCAACAGCTTGGCTGCAGGCAAGATAAGAAATATACATCGGTTTAAGATGCATTTATTTCGATTTGTGTCTAACTCCTAGCAGACATTCATGTATGCGTGCGTGCCCGGCGTGTGTGTGTGTGTGTGTGTGTGTGTGTGTGTGTGTGTGTGTGTGTGTGTGTGTGTGTGTGTGTGTGGGTGTGTGTGTGTGATAAGTATGTTTATGTATGAGGCATAGAAAACAGGCATAGATACAGGCAGGAAAGAGGCGACAAGGTTGCAGGATAAATCAACTCTGGTGTGTTAGAGTAGAACTGAGATTATGCTAAGTACCTTGTTGGATCTCCCCTAATCTTCATAATCTTTCTGAACTTTGCACACTCATTATGAATCCGTCGCAGGATGATTTCACAGTTCTAGATTGAGTGGCCCGGCTTGCCGAATGAATCGTAATATGCTATCGGAGGCTTTTCATGTCTGTAATGCAGGGCATGAACTCGGCCTTATTTTAAGCGTTCAGTGATCAAGGGGATGATGTAGATAAGTAAGAAGATTTTTCTTAAAGATTTCAACGCAAAGTTGATCATCATAGAAGTTGCAGTTGAAAAGGCCAAAAACATCACATCACAGTGACCACCTCCATTTTGGCAGCATCGGAGCATTGGATGTGGTGATGTTTTTTTTAAGGAAATGATTTGTCCCTATGGGAAGACATTATTGGATTTGAAGTGTTTCTAATGTAGCCCTGGCTCCGCCCGCTTAAGTTCTTCCGCTCAATATTAATTTCCCTTCAGTACTACGTCTGGGTCTGCGGTATGTTAGTGGGTTTTCTCCGTCCAAATCAACGAACAGAGGGAGTGGCTGAGAACAATGACGTTAAAGTCAGCTCTCGTTGACGGACATCTTCACGCACGGCGTTTGGTCTGTTTACAGCCTGCGCGCAACGTGATTCCCGGCCAAACATAGGCGATTTGTTAAGGCGGATCCAGAGTGGCACTGGGCAGATCCGATAGTTTTAAACTTCAAGAGACACCCGCCTACAAGTGAGTTAACGTTAGTCAATTGAGTGGGTCCAGACTCTGTGCAAATTCTGTGCTATTTCTGATGCGAGACGCGGCAAAACAAACGTTTGCATTGGCCTCGCAGAATGTATATGTACGTTGATTACAGATTCAACAGAACTACAACTCCCTTAAGTCCTCTCAATATAACAGTGAGTCGCCAACCAACAATCCCATAATGCACAGATTGGGCCTCCCATGACGCACCATCTCTAGAGGGTCTGGTGCATCATGCCGTGATGATTGCTTGCTTGGTGTTGTGTCTTCAAGTGGCCGGGAAAAAGTTTCTCTTTCACACCAATACCCAGCCTAGGGTACTGGAGATCTCAAGGGTGTACGGCGTTGGAAACTCAAAACACAGGAAGAAGAGCGAGGAGGAAGAGAGAGAGAGGAGAAAGAGAGCGAATGCTAAACAGAAAATAAGAACGATCCACCCCAGGATGATTGATTGTCATCCAACGCCGCAGATTCAGACCGCCTGTGAGGAGCCGCTGAGTCTCTGTGAAATAATGATGCGAGGTTACCATAAGGAGAGCTGAGGGAAGCGGGGAGAGGCAGAGACAAACACACTCTGCTGCTTACACCAAAAGCAATGGCTGGTATGACAAGAGTAGAAGGAGCGAACGCACAGGGGAGAATGCATCATTTCAGATATTTTTCAGAATTGTTTTTTTCCGGGGAAGGGTGAAATCCGTTTTTTATCCATCACAGCATGCTGTTCCCTTCCTTGAGCCGGCGTATAGCAGGAGTGCTACATCTCCGGATGCTTTAGCAAGTGCAAACCAACAGGGCTTGTATCGTCAAAACCCTTCCCCACCACTGCCAGGAAATATTCCATGGGACCGCTTCCAGCTTTGTTTTCTTCTCCTTCCCGCTGTCGGCCTTGTCTGGCTCACTAAAGCTTCTTCTCGCCTCCTCTTCCTCCTTCCTCCATCTCTAGGTTCTCCTTCCTTCATGTTGGAGGAAAGCCTTGGCTGTAGTGCCTGATAATGGCACAAAGCCAACGACTGAATAAAGGATACGGATGGCCCATCATTGATCATAATAATACATTGGGAGAAGTAATATTGTTTGTGACCATGAACAGTTTTACTATGGGGAAGACATTAAGAGCTTATAAACAAGGAGACCTTCTTGTTATCTTTGCAGTGAGGATGAAAATGTCGTAACTTTTTAATGTTTGTTTGGCTGGTTTGGAAAGTCTCCGATACCCAATTAACTCACTGTTGGTAGGTGATTCAGTCGTGGAAGAATAAATAAAGCAGCTTCCCGATATTGAGTAGATCATGTAAAGATTAAATAAATGAGTTAGCAGGGCTGTGGTAATATAGGGATGGTCATTGAATATAGATTAAGTGTTGATCTTATATACAATCTAATCGTTTTCCTCTAGGTCTTTTTTGAAGAAAGCCATTAAAGTAGTAGAACAGTACTAAAGACTAGATCCGGGTAAATACCCAGACAACAACACCGTTATATGTTGGGTTCTTGTTGTCACCGCGGACTAAGACACTACTTAAAACCGCACAATATATTCCTGTTTCGTAGGAGGCAATATAGAAATGCATTCTGAATTAGCTTTCATGTTCTCCAGCGTCTGTTGCGGGCAGATATTCCCATGCAGTGTAACACTGCGTAAGACATCACGATTCAGGGCCAGCACACTAACATCTGTTTGCACCTCCAGAGCCATGCACAGTAATCCAAACTGTCTAAAAATGTACTTACAGAAAGATAAAACACGGTATCACTCTATGCTCTCCTGTCTACTGAACATTACAATAGATGATTAACAACCAAGGTGAAAAGTTTGTGTTTAAAATGTCCTTCAATTAAAATAGGCCATAAAAACATACTATTAAAATATGATTAATAATGTCGAAACATCTAAAAAAGAATCACCAGGGATACGAAATAACGACTACAATGCAGCCGGATGAAGGATCCAATCAAAGGTTTTCTTTAATGATCATTTGTATCATAAAGAATAAAATACTATGACAGGACTGGAATTGATAAGAACATACATCAAGAAGTACCACATAAATAACGTCAGGACCAGATTCACACAGCGGAAAAGGGCATGTTAAGAGGTTGAGCGGCCAAGTTCACAGCCAAGTGAACGAACAGTTTCAACCTGTCCATAGCCGTGTGGGAGAGTCGCGTTGAGCATCGGATAGAAAAAGGGGAAGAGGTGAGTACGGAGCGATGAAGGGAGAGACCGAGAGATACAGAGAGAGGAGAGGGAGGTGGGAGAGTGGGAGGTATATTTACAGAGGCTGTATTAATATGGTCCGTAAAGGCTAAGCAATTAGTACACCCAAAGTTTTAAAAGGATAAAAAAACAAAAAAAAAACACGAGTAGTATTTACATCACGTAAACGGGGAAAAAAGGAGAAGCACTTTTTGTTGGTCTAAGTTCTGCTCTCGGTCTTTATTATGTCGTTCATCATCGTCCTACTGTCTGTGGTGTACCGCGATCCGTCCCCATATTCCAGGGTTACAGAGGCGCTTCTGTATATTGATCCAATGTCGACCCATTATCTTAGTGAAATGTGGTGTTCTACAAAGATCTCTAGGGTTACATGTTTAAGATGAATGATACTGGAACACACACACCCACACACAATTCAACACTCCAAATTATATATGTCATAAAAGTGTGTAAATGTATTTAAGATTAGTAAATCTTAAATAGTGCAGTGAAACAAACAAAGCAAACAATCATATATAGTTTTGCGTGATGCCAAAAGTATATCCGCAAGGAACCAAACATGTTCTTAGATAACCAACTGAAAATAATTGCAAATGAGCAGAGGCAAACTGCGTTAGAGGAGATTATTTTGTTATTTGTTTTAAAGGAGTACTGTGTACGGATTCTCACATTAGTATTGTGCCATTTGCCGTTTCCATGCGATATTTACCGTCTGTATATGTATATATTTGTTTTAATATGCTGGGTTTACTTGAAATCCACTCTTCCTACAGGCATGAGCATCATTTGGCCAGGTCGTCCCTGGAAATGTTACTGTGTTTTATATGACGTAAAACCAGAAGGTCTCATAAGTCAATACACTCCTAATATGACAACATGTTTAGAGGCATGTTCAGGCCACAACACGAAATCCTAAACCAAAGTGACCCTATAAGGTGAGCGTTCATTCGTCGATGATCAATACTATCATCGATGTCCTAGACAATCCTAAGGGGAGCTCAAGACGGACAATGCCATCATGAAATCAATAGGTGCTCTGTGTGGTGGTGTCGCACCCAACAGCCCTGGCCCAGCCACACTCTTATCAATTTGTCATTGGCAGAAGGTTATATGCTGATGACACTCATGTTAGAATTGATACCACTTTTTTTTTCCAAAGGTGTCGTTGAAGATACAAAACAATGGGCGTGTTGTGTGTGAGTAGCTAAATACACACACACCCGTCGACTCAACAGTGGCAATCCAGGCTCTCTCCTCTCTCTCTCTTTCGTCCTCTCATTCCTCATGTAGTTCCTTAGGGATGATTAAATGATCGGCCTGTTTGCCTCTCTTTTATCTCTCTTACCTTGCTCAATACAGTGGGCATAATATTATCAAAAGTCGGATTCAAAATTCTTACCATTCCCCTCCCGACGCTGCAGAAACCTGCTTATGCCTCTCTCCCCCCTCCTATTTTCTACAGTGGCCAGTCTACACAATGTTCATTTGAAACCTTTAAAGACACTATTATTAACAGTGTCCTGTTGGCCGAGGTGGTGTCCGCTGTTGACAGCCAGTTACACGCCTACATTTTCCCTCCTCCAGCAAGATGATCGGTCGTCGAGATAAATACGAGCAAAGTAAAATAAAACGTCCACGTCACCCGGACCTGAGCACATCTTCTAACAGACTTTGAATACTAAACTAAAGCCAGATTTGTGAGTCTTGTGAAGAAGTTAAGGTTTTAGCCAGCCTAGAGGCCAGCCAGCGAGTGGCCAGGATGACGGTCTGTTTAGTGCAGAGCCCATCACCGCATCTGCTGGAGGCTTCCGCTGTTAGCTCATCTTGATGATGGAGACTCACAATTAATCTGCCTGATCTCTCGCAGACTCCATGGCCTGGAGGCAGAGAGAAAGAGAGAGAGCTAGAGGGAGAGAGAGAGCTAGAGAGAGAGAGAGAGAGAGAGAGAGAGAGAGAGAGAGAGAGAGAGAGAGAGAGAGAGAGAGAGAGAGAGAGAGCTAGAGGGAGAGAGAGAGAGAGAGAAGAGAGAGAGAGAGAGAGAGAGAGAGAGAGAGAGAGAGAGAGAGAGAGAGCGAGAGAGAGCGAGAGCTAGAGAGAGAGAGGGGAAGAGGGAGCAAGAGAATAAAATCGATGGCGTAAGATATGGAGGGAGAGAGAGATGAAAAGGGAGGAAAGGAGAGAAAGTGGAGCAAAGGAATAAATGAGAGAGAGAACAAGATAAGGGAGGGAGAGAGAGAGAGAGGAAGGGGGAGGGAGGAGATGAGAGGAAAGGGAGAGAGAGGAAGGGGAGGGAGGGAGAGAGGGAGAGCGTGAGGGGGACGGAGAGAGACAGGGGGAGGGAGGTAGGTCAAGGATTGAGAGCAAGGTGAAGGGAGAGAGAGCAAGAGAGGGTGAGAGGGGGAGGGAGAAAGAAAGAGGGAGGGAGGGAGAGAGAGGGGGACAGAGATAGAGTTTGAGAGGTAGAGAGAGTGAGAGAGCGAGAGGGGCAAGAGAGAGCTACAAAGAAGGAGAGGAGAGCTAGAGAGCGAGAGAGGAGCGGACCAGATAGAACTGTCCACATTGCGAGCGCACGTGTGGAATAGAATAGTGTTGACTGTGGACGACTGAGTGGTCGCGGGGTTTGTCATTCCCTCAGTGTCTTTCAAAGCACTGAGCAGTGAAATTGTTACTGTGCGATTGTGTGCGCGTCCCGTGGACTGGAGAGATAGAGACAGAGGGAAATGCAAACACCTTACAT
>NC_082393.1:24126544-24149784 GCF_031168955.1 Gadus macrocephalus
TCGGGGTTTGGGGGGAGGATGAGAAAGCCAGAAAACGAGAGAATAAGAGAGTGTCGACTAGAGTCGGTTTTAAAAGAGACAAGAGGGAGCAGTGCGGGGAAGCCCAGAGCGCCTTGGCCGGGGGCCAAGCCAAGCACGGCTCTGACATCATAAAGCTGCGTCCCAGCAGGTCCAGCACGCAGAGGCCGCCGCCGAGGCGAGGGCTGTAGCCTCCACCTTCGGGGGCACCACCGTCACACACCGAGACGCACGCGCACACACACCCCCCTAGGGCCGGGTGTGACCCGACAGGGAGAGGGGTTTTAACGGTGCGCGGCGGCGGTCGGCGTGGTCAGCCAACACCAGAGCTATTGGACCCCAACGCACTCTGCACCGGTTTCCAATGTACAGAAGCGGCGGCGGCGGCGGCGGCTCGGGGAAGAGGTGCGGTCAGGCTACCGGGCACGCCAGCTCAGAGCAGCACAGCTCAGCACAGCGCTGTGGTCGTAGGGGTAAAGTAATGGGCCCCGAGCTGCTCCAGCCACGGCTGTAAGTGGTGGGGACTCGACATGCCACTGTGGCTTCCAGAGAGAAACACTTCCTTCTAATGTGGTGGGGTGAGGGAGAGAGGGAGGGAGGGAGAGAGAGAGGCAGACGGAGTCGTAACAGGTTCCCATGTGGAGAAACCAGGCGGTTGGCAGTGTGTGTCGTTGGCTTAAAAGTGCACGCTTGAGTTTGTAAAACAGCATGTTTGCGAGCAGAAACCAAAAGTCTCCGTGGAGCGAAATGGCTGTGGTCGTGACGAGAGGCTCGGAGGAAATGAATGTGGAGGGCTGATTGGCTCTTTGAGACCTCAGTAGACTCAACAGTCAGTCCCTCCACAGATACTGCCAGGCCCGCCGTCAGGACTCTATCACTCATTAATCACTCATTAATCACTCCTCCATCACTCCTCCATCACTCCTCCATCACTCCTCCATCACTCCTCCATCACTCCTCCATCACTCCTCCATCCCTCCTCTATCAGTCCTTCATCACTCCTCACTCACTCCTGCATGACTCCTCCGTCTCTCATCAATCACTACTCCGTTACTCCTGTACTCCTCCATCACTCCTCCATCACTCCTCCATCACTCCTCCATCACTCCTCCATCACTCCTCCATCACTCCTCCATCACTCATCAATTATTCAATCTTTTGAAATAAAATTGTCTTTTGATCTCAGCTTGTGTGTAGAAGAAAAAAGGCTGTTGGCCAGATATATGTCTGTGGTTAGTTAGTGGTTAATGTTGATCTAGGTAGGTAGGCGGGGTCGTAGCTGAGTTCATTGAGGTAGGTTGGTAGTTCATATCGATAGGCAGGTAGGTGGATGACATGGTTAGATATATAGTGTATATATACATAGATAGTATAGTGGATCTCAACAGGTATTAACGTAGGTGGTAGCTATGCACATGTGAGAGACAGTGATGGGGTAGAGGCCCAGAAGACCGGACACACTTGCACGTTGGGTCAGGAATGTATGTAGAGAGGACTGCCATCTGGGAGAGGTACAGCCGACACAAAGTAAGAAAAATAAATCTCTTAACAGGACACACCTCAAACAGGCTGTATCCCTGCTCGGGTCTGCTCTTGGCACCACCATTTTCCCTTCCCTGATAAAGCCAGCGTTATTTGACTCACCTTCCGAAATATTTCTCCAGGGGAAAAATTTCTCTACGGGAAAATGCTCTCCTTTAAGACCGTCTGACCAGGCAAGCGGAGCAGAGAGTGCATAAGGTGGGGGTGATGGAGATGTTTATGGCAGCGTCCATGAGCTACACGGCCTGACGCTGAACCACTGACCCTAGACCGACAGCCGATCAAAACAGGGTCGTCCGTGGTATGTTTCCTATGGGGACTGATGAGGAGTAGTAGTGATGTCATGCAGTTAGGCACCACAGCCTCCCCCAGCCCCCCTCCTTAGTATAGCCCTCCCCCCCCCCCCTCCCCACACACACACACACACACACACACACACACACACACACACACACACACACACACACACACACACACACACACACACACACACACACACACACACACACACACACACACACACACACCTGACACCCAACCATCATCCCAAAGAACGAAAGGTAAAGAGAGAAGTTAAGATACAATTTCCTATAAAAAAGTGAAATGGATTGTGTGAGAGTGACTTACAAGACAGCCAGCATGGGGAGCAGGGACCACATCGCTTCCCCCATCCACTAAGGACCTCGGCCCGGAGTCAGTCTCCGCGGCGCTCCGTCCGAGCCAGCCCGGCGCACCGGAGGGTTCCCGTGCGTGTAGTGAATCCGCTGGACGGTGTGCAGAGTCAATGAGTCAACGGCTACCGCTGTTGGCATCGGCGGTGCCTCGGCGTCCCCAGGCGGAGCGGTCGAACGGCGGACGGCGAGGGGCGAGGTGTCAGGCGGGGTGAATGTCACTGTGACCGCAGGGCAACCTCTCACAGCTGTCCGGCCCGCGAGAAAAAATAAGGGGCGGGGCCCAGGGGGAAAAGGTTAGGGCATCGGTTCGGCTGCTGCATGCGCGCCGCCGGCGAAACGATGAACAGGTGAAAGCGCGACCACGAGCGACACTGACAGACTGACAACTTTACTTGTTGGCCCCCACCTCTCTTGCGTTCTCTCAGTTCGGTCCCCTGGTGTAAAGTTTAGAATATTCCAAGTCAGGATGTGTTCCGTTGCAATAAAACAAAACGTAGCCGGATCGTCTCCGTGAGTGAGATGTTACTTGCAGCGCAACAAGAGGGTGCGTTGGCGTGTGTTAATAGTCCGATCTGGTGTGGAGAGGGTCGCACAGCGGGGTTCTAGTGCCCACCGCGAGGCGGGGTCGCGATCTGCTGTTGCACTGGCAGCCGGAAGGATCGGTGACCTGGAGACGGGGGGTCGGCGCGCGCCGCGTGCTGCAGGGTATTAGCCTCGGTCATGGCTACGACCCCTTCAGCTGGCGGTGGTCGGTGATCGGTGGAGGAGGTGTTGGTGGGTAGGAAGAGACCGATAAATGTCCGACAGAGAGGGTGGTGATAGTGATGATGGCGGTGTGAGCGCCAGGTCCAGCTTAGATGGGTAGAAGAAAAAGAAGAAGAGAGACTTAAATGAGAACCGCTGAGGAGTCGGTGTGGTTTAGGGGGAGATGGGGAGAGGGAGGGAGGGAGGGAGTAACGAGGGAGGGGTAGCAGGAGAGGAACAGCTGTGGGCTGTGTAGCAGGAGGCAGCCACCCGCGACAGAGCGCACGAGGGAAAAAACAAGATGACAGTCTCTCTTTGCACCTGATTTCCCGCACTCCTCCTAACCGCGGGTCGGCCGGCTGCAGCGGGGCTCCGCGCGCCCCCGGGTCACAATACCAGGCGAACCACCGCGCGATGACATCACCTCCCAAAACCTTCCTAGGTGGTGGGGGGGAGGAGAGAAAATTGCAATCCGAGATTTTTATTTGTTTTCTAGCTTTTTTAAAGTTGAAGAATCACCCGAGAAAACTCCCCAGCTCCTCAGTTCTGGGAGGGTGGGTGGGACGGGAGGGGCGACGCGGTGCACGGGACTAAAGGAGGCTATACTTCCACACAATCAAAAGTTGGAGCCTTCCCATCCGGCGTGTTTACCTAATCACAGTGACAGATCGGCCCGGGACCTGCAGTCAGTCGCTCCTTGTGTTCAACAGCGGGCTGCTCGAGCAACACTCAGTCCCAATGAAAGCACGCAGAATAGCCCACAATGGAGCCGTTTGGATCAGATTGCTGCTGTAAAGTAGATCTTCACTTTGCAAAAAAAATTAAATTGCAAGGTTAGCTTCCGTCTGGACAAAGCTGCTTCAGGAGTTTGGGAGCTGCGCTCGAGACGCGCTTCGGCTCAAACCTAAAAGCTCTAAAGAAAAAAACAGAACAAGACTTTAACAGACGCGGATCAATCCTTCCTCCTTCCTCTCTCCCTCCTACCTCTCGCCCCCTCTGCTGCCGCCCCCCCTTCGAATCTTTTCTCCCGTCTCTCTCTCTCTCTCTCTCTCTCTCTCTCTCTCTCTCTCTCTCTCTCTCTCTCTCTCTCTCTCTCTCTCTCTCTCTCTCTCTCTCTCTCTCTCTCTCACACACGCGCGCGCATTTGCACGCACTTATTGGATCAAAACGGGATTAGTCAATATATTGCCCTGCGATGCCGACCAGTCGAGAGTTGAACACGTCGCAAATGTCATTGGTTGTGACAAGAGACACAGGTACTGAAGATTAATAACATAAAAACCACACGCCTCCCTTTCGGGCGCATTATTCTTGGAACATAAACCTACACTTTCTCTCTCCGTAATGGTGTTATCTCCCGTAGAGAAAATAAACGTTAGGGCTCCAATCCTATATTGCCCATACTCTTCTTCAATTGCACGCATAGGTGAAGGGCATTATCCACGCTGGCAGACCCTCAAAGTTCAGATCTGCCGTTTCCAGAGACGTATTCCGACTTCAGGTTTCATAACTTTTAGGTTAGAACCGTAGGAGAGAAAATGAAACGGAGTACGAGATACAGTGGGCTCGAGAAGCTGGAGAGCGGTATGTAAGCACGGACTCGGATCCAAAAGGAACATTTCTAAGGGATTTCTGCAGCAACGCCCGCTCTGCACTCCCAGCACTCGCTCTCACCGCCGCAGAACCGCAGACAGCCGGCCAAGCCAACACAACACTCCTGCCATACCTTTCATTCATACGCACGCACGGCATGTACGAACACACACACACACACACACACACACACACACACACACACACACACACACACACACACACACACACACACACACACACACACACACACACACACACACACACAAACATTATTTGTCGACGGTAATAACAAAATGAAATATAATTACTTACAGGTAACAGGCCTACATCTCGAAAATCCAGCTTCTAGTCCACTCGATATTTTCTATTTAACAATAACCCAATCCCGCGAGATGGAGCGTGGAATCCCGAGGTGGAACACGGAATAAACTCGGTGGGGAAAACGAATTCCTCGTACCTACACCAGTCGCGTTCACACACACGCACACACACACTCACTGTCACTACTTTAGCCGAGGCTCGAATCTGTGTCAGGCTCCTCTCGCGCTCCGCGTGTCCTCGTCACTTTGGACGAAAGCTCGAGCGCAGAGTTCCTGGTATAGTCCCTCCCGTGCCCGCCCCGCAACGCCCCCCCCCCCCCCCTCACCTCCCTCCCTCCCTCACACACACACACACACACACACACACACACACACACACACACACACACACACACACACACACACACACACACACACACACACACACACACACACACACACACACACACACACACGCACACGCACACGCACGCACGCACCTACCGGTGGAGACATTTGAAAACCTAACACTCCTGCCCCTCTGCACAGACTTGCGGTTCGTTCTTTGGGCAAGAGGACGCCTCCAGTTACCTACAGGAGAACCCGGCCCCCACCCCCATTTCCTCTTTTATTTTCATTTGACAGAGGAAGCGCGTGAGAGAGTCACATGTGCGACCACAGGGGTTGAGGTGGGCAATCCAGAACGCTGACAGACAGATAGATACACACCCATGAATTGAATTCACGAGCACGGTAAATCGTGTCTATATATATAGGCCCTGCACCTGACTTGGACAGGTGACATGACTCATGGACCAGCGCCTCAGTAGGATAGAGCCTACACGTCATTAGAGCATGTCACCCAGCAAGGGACAGACAGAAATATGCGGTTGAAGATATACCTGCATTCCACCAGCCCAAAGCACCATGCCCGATCTCCTCCCCGCTCTCCGCAGACAGTCACGATCACAACGGTGTCTCGCTACGAACTGGTCGAATATTTCGATGTAAAAACGGTAGCCTAAAGCAAAGATACTCAAATCGGCGACTCGTGCACTTGTATGATAACTTCTAACGCCCTCCGCCCGGTCAACCGATAACCGAGTGAACACGCGGAGCAGCGGAGACGGGGTTCGCCCAGTCGGTAAATAACCCCCAAAACCATCTGAATGGAAGCCCAGAAAGGAGGAATAGAAGAGAAGCCACCAAAGACCGTCAGCTGGAAGCTCTCCGGTGAAGCCGTTACCGCAGACCCGGTGGACGGGCGAGGATGTGATGCTGCTCACTGTGCTCTGACTTCTGGGTCACGTTGCCTACGTGGGCTGCGCCAGGCGACGTCTCCATCCTCTTGCGCGCGATGGAGACGTCGCGATGGATATGCACGCGATGATTATTGTGTGACGACAAAAAATCCGTAAACTATACAAACACGACCCGCATGGGCGAATGTGCCGGGGAAGGCGTGCAATGCTGAGGTAAAACACCGCGATAGGTTGTATTATCCAATTGGCCTCTCGGAATATATTCGAGCCTATTCAGTAAAATTGTTCGCCATGTAGCCTTTATATTTGATAACATATTAAGTAAGCCGTGTGTGTGTGTGTGTGTGTGTGTGTGTGTGTGTGTGTGTGTGTGTGTGTGTGTGTGTGTGTGTGTGTGTGTGTGTGTGTGTGTGCGTGTGCGCGCGTGTGTGTGTGTGTGTGTCTGTGTGTGTGACTGAGTGAACAATTTAAATAAGATGTGCAGGCTATAGGTCCCAAATTGCACGCTTTATTAATGATGGCCCTTCATATTTTTCAAGGATTAAAAATGTAGAATGCTTATATTATCATCAGTATAGAACAGAGTTATAAAATAAAACAGTTTTACTAAAATAGAAGCATGTAACTGGTTATATTGTATATTTATATTATGTGCATACGTTAATTGTATTAATTCATATTATTATTAATAATAATAATAATTTTGTTATTGATATTGTTATTATTATCATTAGTTTAACAAAAAATGTGGCCTTCTTATTGAATAAGTCTGTTCCGCAATATTAAGGGTAATTCACACTTTACATTTAAAGAGTGGTAACGTTTTGTTTGTTCGGAATTCTTAGGCTTTATCAGCAATTAACGGGCCTCGAGTTCAGGCAGGCCTATGCATTTGATGTGTTTTCTGAAACGTAGAGAGCCTAATGTTTTCATATAAGAGTCTTCCCCTTTCCTAGATCCAGATTAATATATTCTCAAACGTAGTCAATGCAAACAGATTAAATACGAAATAATTGGGTTTTAAAAGTAAAGAGACGTATAGACCTACGTCCTATGGCCTACCCTCTGATACGGCAATGACTTTAAATTGAGCTAAACAGTGCCACCCACAGGAGGACTCGGAACACTGCAGCTTGTGGCGCAAACGCGTCTATGCCGATGGCCCACTGCTTGAGATGGCTTATAGGCCTACAGCAAATTACAAATAATCAGCAAAATCTTTTTTTTTTTACCAGCTAATTATTTGCAAGGCAATGTTACTTTAACGAATATGTTAATAAACATTAGGTGTATGGTTTGGCTTGCTTTTAAAGGCAAAGGATAGGCCTGGGTGGAGGCGTAATTACTGCAATTAGCGCATTGGGGTAAAGGAAATATTTGACAAGAAGACACCAATGGTAAAATGGTGTCCTGTTAAGTGTTATAAACAGATAGACCATCTTTTTACTATCCTCCTCCCTTTTTTGGTTTCATGCATGCAAAAAGACTCATAAAAGCTCTTGTTTTAAATGAGGCCTAAACGACATGTTGACTTAACGCCATTGTTAAACGTCTAGGCCTACTGCAGGTTGTATTTTGTCGTATTCGAGCCAGAGTATAAATAGGATCAAAACTACAAGATGGGTGTTTATAGCATATCTAACGACAGGCAAGGGCTACATCCTAAATCTGTACTATATTCTTTAAGGGTTGGAATAAACGTTTCCCATTGGTTTTTATTCGAGTATTTTGTACCAGACGTGCTTAATAAATAGATACTTATACTATTTCAAATTATCTGTATCCTTCTTTTTGATCTAAAAAGGATTATTCTGCTGTTTTTGCTTGTTGTTTTAGTCATTTGTGTTAAATGCAAAATTAAGCTTTTATAGAATAGATAACCCAACAATCCCAAATAATTAGATGTATACTATACTATTTGGAAATAAACACAAATTACCATGGTCATAGCACATTCTACTATATTAGACCAAAATCGGTCTCATCAAAAATGGTATCCTTAACCACTTAGGCCTAAATATGAGATACAAAATAAAGCTCACAGTGTAAACTATAGGTTCGTTATAGGTTTTAATTTATGCATTGATGTAGACGGATTTCCAGACATGTGTGACATAAAATCACAAATTTACGAATTTAGGAGATTCTATTATTATTATTATTATTATGGTTGTTTTTAATTTAACGATAATATTGGCCTATTATATATTATTCAGGATTTTCCGTTTATCATAATTTATTCCCCAATTTACCATTATCAAGCAAACTCAATTTGATGGACTTTCATTAATCATATAATCCTATTAAATCAATCTATCAACATATTAAATTACTCTATGGAGTAGAACAGTTCACATAATCAAAAAGTAGAATACAGTAACAAAAGCACCTTAATCCACTATCCCACCCAACACCAAACCTATACTTTTCTATCAATCTCATGTTTAGATCTTAGCAGTGAAAGTACACCGGTTATGACGGAACATTTCAAGTGGTCACTTGAGGGGATTGCAATAAGCATTCTTCAAAGGAGCTTGACCTGACCGGAGATATTGGGGGACCAGAGGTCACATACAGCCCCTCCACCCGTAGTGCACCCTGACCAGTTGATTGAATGTCATCAAGATATGATGAGCAGAGAAATGTAAAATTACAATAATACATGAGACCATTACATTGGTTTCAGAATCTGAAGGCCATTAAGCATCAATACATTCCGACGAGGCCTACAGCACCTCAACTAAGCCTAATTGGTTCACAGTAAATATGGTTTCTATCTTTGTATAATATACAATGCTTGATGATGTAGGCCTATGTGATGCTATAGCCAGATAGCCTCTAACCGAATTAAATTGTTGGTTTACTATAACAGAGATAGTACAGAAAATGGTAGAAATGGAAGGAGAAAATAAGAACTGATCAGTGATCAGCGCTTTGAGTGTGCAGATGCACTGCTGAGGACCCCTACGCAACACTCCTTGGTCTACAGTAACACATATGCGCCCAATTGACCAAAATCGAATTCATTTCACACCAAGCATCAACTTGTACCAACAAGATATCTGAAACGGGCTTATTGGAGGAAACCAGAAGGACGCGCCAGACCTCAACACGTGTAGGCCCACCCAGAGACCTCAGACGGTCCGTGCAGCCCAGGCCGCCCTCCGCCCCCCACATGGACTCGAGAGGGATAGATCGTGAGTCCGCGAGTGGGTGCTCCTCCAACACGCAACGAGCACACAATCATACACTGTGATGAACTTGAAGAGATATAGTGAATAACGCCAATAAACAGCGCATGTGTGTAGTGTTGCAACCGAGGGCTACCTCAAATATTGCGCATGTATCAAAAAATGTAATACAATGATAATAAGATATCTGCGAATGACACGCAAATGACTAAACGTACAACTCCAGTCAAATCAAATACCTTTGTAAATAGTATAAAGATAATTACTTACACGCTGATGCATGGATAGGGCCATTCCCTGCTCGGATACAGGGAGAGATGTTGATTCATTCCTTGCCATGTGAGAACAGACTGGCTTGTCGCTTCTTTCCTGGTTTAATTAGGAACAGGCGGAATTTTATGCTAATGAAGGCTGACATCAGTCTCGACAGCCTCCACTCCATAAAGGAGAGGAGCAAGGGCCACATTCCCGCCTCCCGCGCTTCCTAGGCAGCAGCGGTCAAGTTCAAGCGCAACACTTGTACGAGCAATAGACAGTTAAACAGGCTTTGGCGCACACCGACACAGTTGGGTGAGAACCTTGCTAAATGTGCCCTGATTATAAACTCCCACAGTTTAGTCGTACAAAAAAAATCAATATCAATAAGGAAAGAAACAATTTAGTTTATATTCCTATCTGAGAACCTGCATGCAAATGTAGGGCTGTGTTTGTGTGGTGTGTGTGTGTGTGTGTGTGTGTGTGTGTGTGTGTGTGTGTGTGTGTGTGTGTGTGTGTGTGTGTGTGTGTGTGTGTGTGTGTGTGTGTGTGTGTGTGTGTGTGTGTGTGTGTGTGTGTGTGTGTGGGCACGTGTGTGTCTGCAGACACATGATTGTGTGTGTTTGTGTGTGTGTGTGAGGGGTTATATTTGCGTGTATCTGCATGCATGAGAGGGCGTGTGTATGTGTGTGTGTGTGTGTGTGTTTATGTTTGTGTGTGTGACACGTGCACTTCTGTACATGTTGGCCAGAGACTACATTTGCTTAACGACTGTATTCATGCTCAGTGGTTCATGCTGCCACCACGCTGCAGCGTGCGACCAAGGCCTGCGGGCAGCTTAACACAAGCCGCCAGCATGCAGAACCTCTACACATACGCATCTGTACCTAAAGTTGGTCTGATGAATGAATGGCTCATCTGTAGCATCTGCTTTGGTGGTAAGACGGTGGGAAGAATCAGAATCAAGAATCGAGATTCTCTCCATGTTTAGACACAAAGGCAACAGTTGCCTTGACGGTTGGTGGCTAGGTGTGTGTTTGTGTGTGTTTGTGTGTTTGTATTTGTGTGTGTGTCTGTGTGTGAATGTGCATGTGTGGGTGTGTGTGTGTGTCTTTGTGTCCACATAAACCTGTATGTGTGTGTGTGTGTGTGTGTGTGTGTGTGTGTGTGTGTGTGTGTGTGTGTGTGTGTGTGTGTGTGTGTGTGTGTGTGTGTGTTTGTGTGCGTGTGTGTGTGTGTGTTTGTGTGTCGATGTGTGTGTGTGTGTGTGTGTGTGTGTGTGTGTGTGTGTGTGTGTGTGTGTGTGTGTGTGTGTGTGTGTGTGTGTGTGTTTGTTTGAAATTGTGTCGGAAAATGTGTGGCTTCCATTAAGAAATGCATGATTCAGCTATATTTCTCGACTGCATAGGTTTTACAACCTCAAAATAAAACCAAGCATAGCTTTGATGCCAAACTCGTCAATGGATTATTGAGAAAGGGTGAATTTACTGGATTACTGAGAAAAAGTGTAATGACTGTGTTATACACATAACATGCTTACATTCTGAGGGCATGGCTATGAATTGTGTATCTCTGTAGTAAAATAACCCACTTTAATTGAAGTTCTGATTCATCACCAACTGAGATATGTGGATCAAATCCCACGTTCTCATGATCTCACGTTTTGAGTGACTCATCTAGATGAGAATGTTGTAGATGAAGTACATGCCATTTGCAAGTCAGCAGAGTATTAGTTGGATGTCCGCTGCATTCATGATCGCAAATGTACTGAAATCAATAAAGTATATCTTGCTAAACTGTTAAATACACTATTAGTCAACTAAAATAATCAATAAAGCCATTTAAGTATAATAAAGAATGGCAAGCATGATCATGTATGTCCCTTCCTTTTTTACACTACAGATTACAGTAAGGAGTACACTAACATATGCATTTGGTCGCCATATGTCACAGTGGTTCTGGACAGGTGCCAACTGGTTAATCAATTCATATTAACCCCCCCCCCCCCCTCTTCTCTTTCCTCATTCAATTCTGAGGCGGGAGCGTCAGGTATCTCTCTGTGATGAACCCCTGTCTCACGCTCACTGTTAGCATTCACAAGCTACAGCCGCTCTCCCTCTTGCTCTGTGTTGTTCTCCCTCCATCCCTTCCCAGCTCTCACCCCCACCAGCCAGCCGCCAGGAGGGCAAACGCTGCGTTTACAGGCGTAAAAAGGAGACGGAGAGAGGGGGGAAAAAAAAACGAAAATTAAGGCGGTATTTTATTTTGCGACATTTGCATATATTTAAATGAGATGGGCGAATCTAGATGAATAACGCGCGCACGGCAAACAAAGGCACACCGCTGGGAGGGCCGCGCCTCCGCTGCACGCCCAGGGTGAGGCGACAGCACCGCTGTGTCTCCCTGGGGGGGCAGGGGGGCCGCACTGGGCTGTACGGTGGGAACCAAGAGGCCCCCCACTTGTGGTGTACTGGGAATTAGCATTTTATTTGTGTCCATGTTCCCCCAGTCATCTCTGGCCAGACACTTCCACCCCAGATGGCTAATATGAGCAGAAGGATTAGCGTGTGTGTCAGAGATGATGTTGATGAGAGTGTACCCCCCCCCCCCCCCCCCGTTTATTACACTGGAGTTGGGGTTTTGGGGATGTGAATGCAGAGGGGACACATTCGAGGCGGACGTCCATGACTGTCGACCGCAACACGGAGACTGGCACGAGGAAACATGTTTTAGTCATAAAAGTATTATCAGAAATAAATATCTGTTGTTCTATGTGACTTTTCTTAGTGAATTTGATAATAATGGACACACAAATGCATTATCTACGCCTTATCCAAGATTAGACAGGTAGACATAGTGGCCGAGAACTGATATAACATTGTGTTCTGCAAGTGTGGGATGCTGTAAATCAGGTTTCTCTTGGATAATAAGGTGCTTAGCCTCAGTGGGACTAAACTGTATACAGGTCCAATAACTAAATAGTATATTACTTATAAGCACATAGGAAAATGATAGTAGTAAATAGGAGAGAACTGCATAACTGTTACAATTTGCACTCTTGTGTTCCTCAGCATTGGCTCATCATAAAGACAAGCAATTTGTATTCAATTCAACCCCAAAATGTATTCACTTTCAAATGCACACATATTATATGTCTTAACATATAAATACCTTTGAAGTGCTCAGAGATGATCATATTAATATTAGAACTGATACGAGTACTATATTGGTGGTATAACAAAATAAGTTGTTATTGTAAAGTAGAAAATGATGTAATGATGTAGAACAAATATGACATAGAAAAGGAATAATAAATCGAATGACTTTTGGGATATCTTAACTAGTGTGGAGCTTGTGTCATCAATCAGCCCTCAGCTGAACCATAACTTAAACTGACCAAATGTTAAACATCTGCCTTGATGTAACAAAGACTAATCGAAAGCACAAAATCTGTTTGTCTGTAGAAAAATTAATGTGACCCATTGGGAAGACGGATAATGTTATGAGCTCTTTCATCCCATTCGTCATATTCAACATTTTCAAAAGGGCATATTTTGCAATTAATCATAGAAATGTAATAACTAAATTGTCCCACGACAAACATATGGATGAAGTCCGTGCAGTGCATTCTCAATCAGGATAAAGAAAACCAAATAATATATCAGTTTCAGAGGAGCTCCACAGAATCCACCTGGTGGGGGACGTGTACAGATGTCTGCTCTTTGCTGCCTCGTCTCCCATCAGAGAGCCCTGGTGCCTCATCCCAAAAAGCAGCTGTTTGCACCCAGTCGGTATTACCATTGAAACGACATGCTCACACGCACAAAGTCTCTGGGCAAGGCTTCAAACACATCTTCACCGGGAGGCCGGCTTTTACACCGATTACTGGAAACCGGCCATTTAATCAACTTCTTAGACCACCCAAATGACATGAACACACATGCTAAACACAGATCTGAATGGAGATTGGAATGGAGGCGTTGTGGATGGTGTTTGTGGATCACGGGCCCGGCTGGAGGCATAAAGGCCTCTGCCTTAGACGGTGATCTGACATTATAATGCATGTTCAGACGGCGGAGTGTACTGGTGTGTGTGTGTGTGTGTGTGCGTGTGTGTGTATGTGTGTGTCATGGGTGTGTGTGTGTACGGGTGTGTGTGTGTGTTTGTTTCGTGTGTGGGTGTGTGTATCATAATAATAATAATAATAATACATTTAATTTAGAGGCGCCTTTCAAGACACCCAAGGTCACCTTACAGAGCATATAGTCATCATTCAAAACTATGTAAAACAGACTAGGAATAAAAGGAAAACAGAGGTTAAACATGAAGAATAATAATAATTAATAACACTCAAAGACGCCTAAAGTGAAGGGGGGACCTCACTAACCACCACCAATATGTAGCACCCACTTGGTCACTTGCATCATGGGTGCATGCGTCATGTGTTTGCATGTGTGTGCGTCGTATGTTTGCATTTGTATGCATATTTGTGCAGGCGTTCATGCGGACAGTGACAGTCATGCACATCCAGAGAGATCAGGCATTCTGTATCATGGCCCTGACTGAGTTTTTGAATTTATGTAGAAGATATTCCCCCAGCCACTCAAGGCTTAGACTTAGCAGAAACTCATTGCTCAACTCAATGCAATAATTTACACATTACAATGTGTAATGTTTCTGCTCAGCTGTGTGTGTCTGTCTGTCTGTCTGTCTGTCTGTCTGTCTGTCTGTCTGTATGTCTGTGTGTGTGTGTGTGTGTGTGTGTGTGTGTGTGTGTGTGTGTGTGTGTGTGTGTGTGTGTGTGTGTGTGTGTGTGTGTGTGTGTGTGTTTGAATTTGATTGTGCCAAACCTCTGAGCTAAACATGCAAACCTCAGACTTAAATCTTTTGAATTTGCATACATTTTCTTTTTATTCAATTTGATGTATCAAGTATTCTGTTGGAGCATGTTACATCGAGATTATTGTTAGAGGGATATCATTTGGCATTGGGCATTCAGCTGAAAAAGAAAAGGAAGAGGAGCAAAAAACTAAAATGGATACAATCTTTCAAGATTTGATAGATCAAGATACACAAAAAGGGAGAAGAGGCTTTAGCCCTTCAGCCCCTTACTAAAATTAGTATTACTTATATTATTATTAGTAGTAACGGTATTGAAATAACGGTAGTAGCGTTGTTATGAATACTAGTATTATTATTAAGCTTATCTGTTACAGGAACCAGCACGGCTGCTGGTTCCTGCGGCTCCGTGATCACTTCCGGTACATGCGACACACACTCACATGTTAGCTGCTCCAGCTGTCAGGGCAAGGCGTATGAATGAGAAGGAACTGCAGGCAATCACGGTCCTCTGAATTGAAATCCTTCGCTCAAGATGGTAAGTCACTCTTGGTAGAGTACAGCTACCATGCCAACCATAAAGGTGTAGCAAGCCTATTTAAAAGCAGAAAGCTACCTTTTCACAAAATGCTACAACGAAGTCGCTAAAGCTAGCCAGCTAACTTGCTCCTGCAGAAACGTTCGCAGCTCCTATTGGTCATCTAAATTTAGCACATAAAGCAACTGTCTTAACTTCCATTCAAATGCGGACCAACGCTTTCTAACATGTCTGCAGACCGGGTTCTTTCTTTATTTCATCATTAGCATGCGTTCTGTTTATTCTCGCCTCAATCAGAGGTGATCCCTCTCGTCAAAGGAGCAAAGTGTTGTCGCTATCAACACAGCTGACTGGTTTCCACAGCTGTGCCAGAGCGTGACATGTGTGTGTCTTGTGGGTGTGATCGCTCTTAATGAAACATTTGCTAATGCACCTCGTTAGTATGTACTAATAACTATGCAACTATCCATTGCATACAGTACATAACATTTTCCAACCATGTTTGTTGATGAAATCAAAAATAATTTTGGTGTATACTCATTTGATAGGCGCTCATGGGGATTCAGCTGGTGGTCAGCTTGCTGGCTGCCAGTATTATGCAGAGAATGGCACCCCATTGCTCCTTTGCCCGCTGGCTTCTGTGTAACGGCAGGTAATGTCTCTCTGTCTCTCTTTCTCTCTCTCTGTCTGTGTCTCTGTCTCGATACCTCTATCTATCTATTGATAAACATTTTATATCGATATACATATATCTATAGATATATACAGAAACCAACAAGGGAATCATACACACATTTCTACTGCAGTGTTAAAAGCAAAAGTGACTTTTCTGTGTCTTCCAGTTTGTTCCGGTTCAAACACCCTTCGGAAGGGGAGTTGTGTGCGCTGGCTGGGAAGCTCATTCCCAAGCCCAGCAAGAGAGACAGGTGAGGACCCGGGGGGAGGGGAGAAACCACATCCATGTGTTGCAGTAGCACAGCCTTCTTCAAGTGTGTCACTACTCACATGTGGTCATTGAAATATCTGCTGCTGTTTTGGTTTCCTCAGTGAAAGTCTTCCCAAGAGCCGACTTTTACCCAGCAAACTTTAAACAAACAAACTTTTGTCTGCTTTAGGAGACAGAATGGGGAAAATAAACCACTCACGGTGCCAAAAGACATCGACCTTCACCTGGACAAAACTCCCGTCAATGCCCTTGACGCGCTGGGTTAGCAAAACAAACACTCCTGCCCTGCACCATGTGACCTTCAGACTCGATGGGAGCCCTGCGCTTTGCTGTGACTCCCTGCTCTCATTCCCCTGCACAACTGACTTCCTTGTCTGCCTTTTTGTTTCTAGTGTTGCGCTTTTTCCTGGAGTACCAGTGGTTGATAGACTTTGCCCTGTATGCGGCTGGGGTGTTCCTGTTCACCGAGATCTATGGCACCGTGGTGGACACCAGCAAAGAGGTTAACATCGGAGCCATCTGGTGTGTCCTCACCGTGCTGTTTTCCCTGTATCCTTTAAACCTACAGTCCTTCTGTTGCTGCTTCGCCCCAATCTATACAAATTAACATTGTAACGTTGATAAAAAATTTCATAATAATATATTGCATAACATTATAATGTTGCTGAATAGGAGTACCGCATTAGCACTTGGTATGAAAAAGAATGATGAAGGGAGTCACACAGATAACATTAATATTTGTTAACATAAAAGTTGAATAGGTGGAGATATCCTGGAGGTTATCATCAGTGCTATCGGTCCATAGAGTGTCCTAAATGCTCACATACGTTTGTATAAAGTCCAATTGAAGTCAAACAGACCATAGACCTCACTAAGTACCAAACTCACTTTTGTTGGTACAAAAAAACCGCATAAAATCATCATATAAAACATGGACTAAAAGCATGTATGTGCGTTGATGCAGTACCTCCGGGGTGAGTGTGACCTTAACCGGCAGGCGCCAGGCGGTCTCTGCACACCCTCATGAAACACTACTTCCGCTCGGACGAGGGCGGCGAGCGCTCGGTGTGCCTGGCCTTCGGCTTCCTGTCCCTACTGGTGGCCATGCTGGTGCTGGTGGTGCGCGAGGACTACCTGGAGTTCGGCCTGGACTCGGGCTTCGCCAGCGCCTTCGACAACCTGGAGGTGTTCGCCAAGCAGCAGGGCTACGCCGACTGGTCGTGAGTACATCCTCGACGTTTGGTCCACCAGCTGCCGCAAAAAGACTCAAGACTCGCCTGTTCAGAGGCACGCCTTCCCCTTAACCCTTCCCCTTACCCCTTCAAAACAAGGGGAAGGGGTAGAAATGGGATTGGGCCTTACTGTATGTTGTACGTCCTGGCACTTAATGTACACACTTATTGTATTTAGTACTTAGTTATAGTACTTAGTTGGGTAGCATCTTATCCTAGCTGTCTTTGTTGAATACGGGGGATGGGTTAACCTAGTGATTGTTAGTGCTTTGCACTTGGTTATATGAACATCTTTACTGTACCGACAGCGATATAATGTTTCACCTTCTTCTGAAAACTGCTTGATGCCCGAAAAGTAAATGGTCCGAATTCTCGATACAGGGTGTGTAGCAATTGGGTTAGTTAGCAAAATTCATTGACGGTTCTGCTGATTCACTCTACATACTATTTCACAAAGACATACAAAGAAAATATAACAATTGTGTTGACGCCTAATGCTCTTTAATTTTTTTCACCCACCAGAATCCCTGTAACCAAACTCACAGTGAAGCTCGGTCTGGCTGCTATCTGTGCCTTCATCGGTGCCCTGTTGGCCTTCCCGGGACTCAGATTGGCTCAGACTCATTTGGATGCTGTCCAGCTGAACTCAGACCGCCCCCTCATCCAGTAAGAACCCAGCAGTTTACTGTTTACTCAAGTGGCACTGCGTTCTGATGGTCTCAGGATTCAAGCACTTCTGATTTGGAAATGAGCAACACGGAATTGAAACTTAATTAAAACTAAAGAGTAAAACTTTTTGTTTTCCTCACCTTAAATCTGAAAATCATGATGGTGAAATAATAAGTTGCCCTGATATCCCCATGGTTGATGAGAGCACATCGTTGGGGTGCTTAAATCCGATTTAAGAAAATAATAAACTTTTTTGCGTCTGCATTTCTGCATGAAATCACTGAATGCAGCATTGTGTTACATCTCCTATCTAACATCCCCATTACTTCCTATAGGATGTGTCTGCATATAGGATTCCTGTCGCCTGTGATCATCGTTCTTCTGTGGATCAAACCCATCGCCAGAGACTTCCTGGCCAACGCACCGATGGGGAAGACGTCCATCACACTGTAAGTCACCACACATACAGGACCCCCTGTTAAGCCTCTGCTGGCGAGGATCAACCATGTTCATTCAACAGCATCGTTGGCATCGTACTAACCGTGCGTTTTAGTTAAGAAGTTTTATTGAGCGGGAACAAATACATTGTACATTGTTTCACATGAAAAATAATATAGATGCCATTAATACAGGTTTAGGGTCAAGACTAATTAGCAACACCTGTCCCTGTTTGGGCCTTTTGCTAAAAGTTATAGGCCTAACCAGGAGAGACTTTCCTGTGCAGCTCGAGCTGATCTTGTGTCCGGTCGCCCCCCTCTCTCTCTCTCTCTCTCTCTCTCTCTCTCAGGGTGTCCAGTGAGGCCTTCGACAGCGTGCGTCTGTGGGTCATCGTGACTCTGTGTGTGATTCGCCTGCTGCTGACTCGCTACCACCTGCAGGCCTACCTCAACCTGGCCCAGAAGTGGGTGGAGCAGATGAAGAAGGAGGCGGGCCGCATCGCCACCATCGACATCCAGAGGAAGGTCAGTAGCAGGCCGTCACTGTGTTGACGCAAAGGGGTGTGATCACGCCACCGGGCGTGAGTGTGATAAGACGTTTGAAAGTCTCCCCTTCCCTATGCCTTAGTGACGTCATGAGTGGGCGTGTCCACCTAGATGTATGATGGAAAGATAAGCAGTGTTTGCTACGGTCCACTGGGTACGCTGGGCGACCGATCTATCCAGACGGGAAAAAGAAAAAAATCATAAAAGTGACCCGAACGATTGCGTTTGCTCTCAGGTGACCCGCGTGTCCTGCTACCTGACGGTGGTCACCCTGCAGTACCTCATCCCCATCCTGATCATACTCTTCTCCACGCTGGCCTTCAAGGCCCTGGGTAAGACCGACCGCTCCCCTCCAAGCCCCTCACACCGAACCATCAGACTGGCGCATGACGGGTCTGATATCGATGCCGTGGAAATATTCTATTTTGGAAAATTGTCGTTTGTGAATATTAGTAAATGAGGAAAGATATAATATTATAGCGGGCACGTGCATTTTTAAAGCCCTCCCCTATCAAAGAGGTCGGAGCTTTACTCGTAATCTCTTATCAAAGCGTACACACTACATGTGTATCGTGAAGGTCTCAAGTACTCAACCCTGCGAAGTCCTTTCTACCTGAACCAACCCATGATCTGGTCGGTTCCCCCCTCCCCTCCCCTCCCCCAGGCGAGTTCTCCTGGGGGCTGTACCCCGACCAGACCCCCGGGGTCACGCCCGCCCTCTTCATCCCCACCCCCGCCCCCGTGCTGCCGGTGGTGGGCCTGGAGGACGACGAGGACGGGGCCGAGGACCCGGAGGAGGACATCCAGGCCACGGTGGCCCGGCTGACGGAGGCCTTCGCCGCGCTGCGCACGGTGCTCACGCCCCTCTTCTTCAGGGGCTTCTTCGCCTTCCTCACCTGGTGGACGGCCGCCTGCCAGGTCATCAGCTCCCTGTTCGGCATCTACTTCCACCAGTACCTCATGCAGAACTGAGGAGCCACGCCCACCCCCGGAGGGCCACGCCCCCCCGGAGGACACGCCCCGACTAGAGGACACGCCCCCTGGAAGACGCGCTCCGACTTGATGCTGAGGTTCAGGGAGAGCATAGGGGGGGAGGTCTGGAGCACGTGTGTGTGCGCGCGTGTGTGTGTGTGTGTGTGTGTGCGCCTCGTTGGTATGTCCCGGACACACTGGCTTTTGGTTTCCCTTCAGCCCCTGGGTCCACCAGCGAGGATTAACCGTAGAGAAAAGGTCGTTTCCGCTACTATGGAGCGGCATGTTTATGTTTGAGGTACACCTATGCCAGTGTTAGCCGACCGCTAACCGTTAGATGCTGCATAGAGATTTAGCGTGTGGCAAAGTAAGATGTCCTACTTTGCCTCCTTTGTACATTTTAAAAGTCTATTTTTGAGGGATTTCGTGTCCCGATATGACACCGATTTCATGAGTGCTCGAAAGCTTTTAGTTTAGGTTGTGTTGCCGTACCACACTAATCACGAAGCAGCCATCAGCTTCAGTCACAGCCTGCGCCGTCACACACAGCAAACCACAGCAGGAGTCTGATGGAAACGGTGGATGTGGCTGTCCTATTAATCCAAGCTACTAAATATCATTTTTTGCCTAATAACAAAAGTATTACGAAGCAAATGGGCCTGTCCAATGCAAGGGTTCACTCTTTGACTTCTTAAGTGCCTGGGATCTCAGGGATTCTAAATGATGTGGGTTACCACCGTCCTTTCTGTGTCATCGTTTTGGAATGAAAGGTCTCAAGTGTTTTGGTCTCCTTAAACCCATTCGCTCAGCTTGTTTTGCTACCTTTTTACGTTTTTGAATGGCACACGTTTTACTTTTAAATGTGTATTGCAACACACTCCCTAAACAGAATTTTTTTCTTATGAATCGGTCAACGTCTGATATGGATTTAAAAATGGAGGAAATGGTTTATTTATATATTTATACTGCAGCAAATAACCTTTTTGTTATTTTCAAATGCTACTGGATATCATTTTGCGGTACATTTGCGTGTTCTGTTAGATTAGTTTCTGTGTGATTTTTCTCTTGACTGAGACGGAATGTTAGTTAAATCGTGTTAAACTGTGACGGGAAAATAAACACTTTTACATCAACTCAAGCGTTTTTTTAAGTGCATGGTGTGTGTGTGTGTGTGCGAGTGTGTGTGTGCTTTTGGCTGAAAACACATTTGTGACGTTTTGTATGATTTGTTTTTATTTTTGTGTGACTTAAATAAAGTATTTACTAGTATTTTCCCATCTCGTGTCTGGTCTTGGGTCTCCTGGATTCCTCTCTTCCTCCGCCAGCGGGTAGCGTGGGAACCATGAATGATGATGATGAAGGGGCTTTCTTCCCTTATCGCCGCCACTTCATTGGACAAAAGACGCATGCATGACAATAGTGTCTAGCCGTCGCTCTGGGCCGTGGTCTCAGACCAGCAGCCGTTGGTTCCCCTCTTCTGATAATTGCTCTGAACTCATTGCCTCTGAGACATTCGGGGAGCAGGTCCAAGATGGTGATGGATTGTAATTTCTGATCTACCAACCCCTCCCCCCCCCCCCCCCCCCCCCCAAAAAGTGGACGCCTGAATCTGTAGACACAGGTTTCATAGCCAACTATTTGTCTGACTTCAAAGCTGTTTTAAACGAGACCTTAAAAATGCTTTGATGTATAACGATGCATTGAATTCATCAGCAGCTAAACAACCCTGGATTAAGAACCATATCCGACAATCATCTTTCCGAGGTTTGCAAGCCTGAGCATGTCTCCAGTTCAAGTCCTGTTTTATGTGGCAGTTGGGCAGGGTGGGGGTCTTTGCCTGACATAGCTATTATACAATTAATGATATTGTTTGACTTCCAGGATCAAACATAACCCAAGACATAGAGAATATATCACTACAGCTAAATGGAAGTTAGGAAATGTAATGCGCTACCAATTCAGTACAAAAGACTGCTGGCAAAGTCTAACAACAATCTGCAGAGAAATTAAAAATACTTGTACGGCGACAATCGATATGTGGTTCCGTTGCAGATCGAATAGGTTTTTCTGACGTTTGTTTTAGAATGACAATATACAATGACTAATGTTCTACCTATAGATGGAAAAATACTAACCTTTTTCGACATGAAACTGTTAAACGCTTTCTGTAAATCAGTATTTTGTCTGAACCAACCTGCCTCAAATGCCCATAAAACATGGAGCTTTGTGCAATGCAGAAACAATGTGTGAATGTATTGTTTTAACGATCAGGCTCTCTGGTTGTGGGAGACAGTCAGGCCTAATGAAGTGGAGGGTGACAGTGCTGACCCGTCCATTAAATCTCATGAATCATGTGTACCCACACTGGAGGCCGAGGCCAGCCCAGTCTGCTCTGTGGTCTGCAGCCGGCAAGGGAAACATACCACCATGCAGTCTCTATGGGGACGAGAGAGAGAGAGAGAGAGAGAGAGAGAGAGAGAGAGAGAGAGAGAGAGAGAGAGAGAGAGAGAGAGAGAGAGAGAGAGAGAGAGAGAGAGAGAGAGAGAGAGAGAGAGAGAGAGAGAGAGAGAGAGAGAGAGAGAGAGAGAGAGAGAGAGAGAGAGAGAGAGAGAGAGTGAGAGTGTGTGTGATGTGGACCCCAGACATGGCCTCCTAGACTGGACCTCTAGCCCCCAGGGGACCAGACCAGATGTGACCCCCGTGGGACCTTCTATACATTTACGGCTGGGGGGCCCCTGTCTGAGGGCCCCTGTCTGGGGGCCCCTGTCTGAGGGCCCCTGTCTGAGTGGGAGCCCTGGTTCCGGTTTCAAAGTGTATCCTCATTGGTTTGTCAAGATTTAACGGAACCAAACAAAATGGAGGAACGTTTTCAGCAAAATGATCCACCGGTTAGACACCCTACTGTGAACAAAGACAAACGGTAGTTTGTAAGGAAGCGGAATATGATGACATGAAATAAGTCCAGTCTTTTTGAGGCCAAGGTTTTTGAGTGGCTGATGTTTGTTCCTGTGTAGCCTACGTGTTCAAAATACAAACGGATCTCAACAGTAGGCCTTTTTTAGCAGTCTAAAATATGCATTATAAAGTAGACCACTGAATCACAAACAACAGAGAAAAAAAGCGTACGAATCAAACAGCGTTTATTTTAAAGAAGGCACAAAATAATTACACTTCAAAATCCTTTTCAAGGATTGCAAATCCTTTTTAGGTTCAAGTCTGACTTGTCGAGGTTTCAGCTCTCTACACATCCGAATCCAAGTTAAACATTGTTGTTCATGCAGAAATCAAATAAAGTGTTTTTCTTGATAGTATCTGGTTGAAATGTATTTTCCTGGGTCCTTCTTTCAAGGCAGAACTGCACACACGATCAAGGCCATATTTTCTGTTCCCGTTTTCTCCTTTCAGCAAGCATAACATTAACTAGGACGCCCCCGTGTGGGCAACGCACGTAAATTAAATTGTATTAGAATAATCAGAATT
>NC_082393.1:24149884-24185247 GCF_031168955.1 Gadus macrocephalus
GCAGTCTGAATGCTATGAGTCAAGTGGGGGTCCGACCGAACTGTGTGCACGGTATTCGAGACGGAGAGAGTTTTCTGTGGTTTTCCCCTCTTCTACGGAGAACATCAGCGACCCCGGGGTCTATATTTAGCTCCCTGACCGACTGATGGTGGCAGAGGGGAGGATGTCGCGTCCGTCTTCCCATGACCCCCAGAGTGCCCGGCCACCCCCGGCCCACACTCGCCGCACAGACATCTGGGCCCTTTCAACAGGATTCCGCCCCCCCCCCCCCCCCCCATAGACTCTGGTTTTACCTTATAAAGTACTAATATTGCCCCATGTCGGGGCCCCCCCCCCCCCAATACGAAGGGTGCAAGGACAGCGTCGACTCTGTTGTCATCCACAGACGCACTCATAAACGACTGAAGTCATGAAACGTTGTAATGATGATTAGAAGTAGTTGTAGAAGTCGTATTAGAAGTAGTAAAATAAGTATTATACTTAGGTGTTCACAGTGTATCTGTGGATACTTTTTTTTTTTTAATAATAATTATTGTAAGTAGTAGTATTATAAATTATTCAATGATTACATCTAATATGACTATATTTATAGATAATTTATCATTGTGTTGTTAATAATCGTTTCATTTCTTTCTAATTGAAAAAGGTGTAGCTTGGACCATTTTCCGCGTCTGTTCCTTGAAACGGCTCCACCGCTCGCCGACCGAGGTGAGAAAACACACCCATTCTGGATTCTCGCTACACAGCACTAAGTGTGGGTCTTGAGGAGATGGAACTGGGAGATATGCGCAAAAGAAAAAAAACAGAAAAAAAAAAAGGAGAACACAAGTGCTGAAAGATCTTTATGTCTCTAACGGAGTTCCTTTCCCACACAGGCCAAACTAGCATCGCCATCAGCCAACAAGTCACTGTCTGGATACCAGGTCAGATATAGCTGCACTCCCAACCAATGGGCTGGCGTCAAGACTCTGCGGTTCTTGCGCTCCATCTTAACACAAAGAAGTAGCAGAGAACATGCACAGTTGAGTGTGTCACAGGATAGAACGCCGTGTCCATACGCCCACTGCCGGCGGGAGATCCGTCAGGGCCAGGGACCTGACCTCACGTCACCCTGATGCGCTCACCGTCTGCAGACCAACCCCTTCTCTCCCCTCTATCACGCGTCGGGTCTCCCTGCTCGTTGGGATCAAGACTGGCATCGATGGTAGAATCATAGCCCACACATCCTGTAATAATGCAATCGTTGCACACATTCACACACCTCTCCCGCCGCCCGGGGCCTGCTGTTTCTATAGGGTAATACCTCCCCAGCCACCTGAAGGCCCCTTCCCAGAGGTGGAAAAACCGAAACACACACACACAGTAGTGTGGCCACTTAAGGCAGAGATCCCCCGCTCGCCTTGTGATCCCCGAGGAGCCGGATCGTTCCCTGTGTCCACCGGGGACGGCCCTGTGACAACACGCAGCTCGCGCTGCCACACAAACAACAGGAGTTACGGACGGTGTTGCTGCTAGTGAGAAGCCGCAGAGATGTTTAGCCATTGCTACAGTTCTGTCAGGCTGACACCGTCCACTGCGATGCTGCGGGTTTGATACATCCTCAGCACGGGTTAAAATGTTGATGTTCTCCATTGGGAACACTGAACTAATGGATGATGTGTGGCCTGTCAATAAGACCCCCTTTAAAATAGCTATGTGTCTACATTAACGTATTGTTTGATGGGGATTGCTTTATATTGTCAAACAACGTGATGTAATGGGGTACGAAAATGTGTTTTTGTAAATCGTGCGTCAATCAATGTAGCATTTCCTTTGATCAGTCATTATGTTTCTTGTGTCTTGTAACTATATGGATATGGATAAAAGTCCATCAAATGAAATACATTTTTTAAATTTAAAGTCTGGATAAGATGAGTTTGTAGCCATGATGAAGCAGTATAAGCTAGTGGCAGGTCTCTGGGGACATGGCCGTCACCTGACTAATGCTCAGTGCCGTTCAGAGTCTCATCACCTTTGTTCGCAGCAGAAATACAACCAAGACCCCCAGAGATGGAACATAATCATATCTCCATGAAATACGTCATACTCTGGTACAGAGATTTGAACGTATACACATAAACCTTTTAGTTTCCTGTTTTTTAAAATAGGAGGACGTTACAAGAAACACGAACAATGTAACACTACACAATATTACTTCAGAGTAAAATAGCCCAAAATATTATAATATATTACTATAAAATAAACTGTTGAGGATTTATTTGCTCACCCGCCTTAACAGTCTTCAATAATTTAAATTCAGGAGGATGACTATGTGAGACTCTCTCTCTCTCTGTCTTTCTGTCAGACTCTCTCTCTCTGTCATCCTCTCTCTATGTGTCTCTCTCATCCTCGAGGTCAGACAGTTCATGGTTTGCTGAGTCTTTGAAGAGCAGTGGTGTGTGGATATTTCTCTAATTTTAACAGGGGATAATTGAATTGCCCTCATGTTTGTGATGGCGCCAGGACCGCAGCATAGACACGAGTGGAACACCTGATCATTCTATAAAAAGTAGGTTTTATTCAAGCGTCAAAGGACAATATACTGACGTTTCCCAGAATAAATCCAGCATTTCCCTGCATCAGACCCATTGTCTCTTGCGTGCATTTGTCCTCAAGACTATAGTCATGAATCTGTTTTTGTTAATAGCTTCTTGATGATCTGGTAATGTACATGTTATTGACGTGGCACTCAGCCAAGCAAGTTGGCAAGCATGAATCATTTTAACTTATATTCCTGTCAATGGTCCCATTTGCTTATTTCATGCCTGCGTTATCTAGATGCCCTGTATGTTTTGTGTTTATGTATTCAGTTACTGACTCTATTTCAAAGTAAGCTGATCCACCACGGCATGTCTGTCTGACTGTCTGTCCGTCTGTCTGTCCGTATGTCTGTATGTCTTTCTGTCTGTAGGTCTGCTTGTTTTCTGCCTCTTTGTTTTAAACTTGATAGCAAAATAGAAACTATAGTGAGACATTTATGCATGCATGTTGACATTGTGTAAAATAATTGCTTCTCTCCGAGATGAGCTGTCCTGTTGAGAGGGCAGACTATCTTAAAGCAATTCGTGTTAGTGTCCGGTTCCCATTCTGATACACTTGCTGTGTCTGAGCCAAAATAGGCAATATTGTTGACTTGAGTGCGTATTTAGCACAATAAATTAAATGTTAAAAATACACTGCTTTGAGATATTTGCAGATAATTAATAAATTGCTGACGTCATTCAAAATAGTTTCGCTAAGAATAGCCAATCTGTCCCCAAGTTACCAAGCATCCTTGACTAAATTAACTTCAATGATGTGTTACTTTCAATAGCACATGCATGTTAACACCACGGAAAACCAAAAGTGAACAACCTTGACTTGACTTGATTATAACATAATGAACTGCAATAGGTGACTGTAATAAACACAAAAAAATGGATCTCACCTGTAATTTGACGTCGATCCTCTGGTCTTTTTTAGACTCAACTCTTCGTTTGTCTTATTGTCACACGAAAAGGATGAGGAATTCTCTTTTCCGATTGTTTTTCTCCCTCCCGGTTCTCGTGTTTTTAATTGGACCCGTTAGTGAAAGATGAGGATATGTTCACCTGATGCGCGCGAGGGGTCGGAGCGCTCCTCTCTCCAAACGAGCGCGCGGCAGCAGCAGCAGCAACAGCTGGACTGCAGCCCAGTTCCAGAGCCCGCCTCCTCTGCCACGCCATTGGCTCGTTACAGCGACACAACCGTCCGCCTCCATTCCAAACATCCACATATAGGGACTTTACATTGAAATATTCGGAGAAACGTTAAATTATTTAATTATTAAGTATTCTTCCTTAATATATTCACAGGAGAAATTTTATAGATACTGAAGTTCTCATCGAGGCTGTATCAGATAAAGAAAGAAGATGAATCGTACAAAAGTTATTCATGATGAGGGCTTTCATTCTTACTTTTTATGTAGGCATGTGTATCAAAAGTGTTCTTATTATTTAATTATTACAACCCAGAAACCGTTTGAGTTTGAGTGAAAATGGGTGTGCCATAAATGAGACAATATAAATGTTTAAAAATGATTGAAGCCTCATCAGCCTTCATAAGAAATGTATCTGAATGTTTAGATAGAATTGTGCTCTCAATATTCAAAAACGATTAAAAAATGTGTCTGAGGATTGATAATATATAGGCCTATAGTTGATAGACTAACATAATTCAGCCGATTAGGTGAAATCATTTTGGGGAAAATAGAAAAATATTGGTGTACTTTCAGACCACCAGTTCAAAGTCAACTGACCCAATCCGTTTTGGTACGATTCCACTAAACAATGCACCATCACCCTTTGTATACATTCAATAGCTGCACTAACACGACTGAATCGATAATGAAGCCTAAGAATAGAGATGGAGGGAAGGGATGGAGGGGGGGGGGGGGGGGGGGGGGGGGGGGAGGGGCGGTGGTGAGTAGGTAAAAAGCAAGGGAATAAATGACCGGGAATAAAAGTGGCACTTACAGTAAAACAACACCAACGCGCGGGGTGGGAGGGGGGAATCAACGGCAGGTGCTATAGATAGCATCCTTGATGGGTGGCTATTTTTGCCTACCATTGCCTTTGATTTACACTCTTGTTCCATTCAGACTGATGACAAATCAATGATCCACATCCAGTGGTTTCATGCTATACTATAAACCCTACACTCAAAAGCAACGCTGGTGCATTTGTCGGTCAATATAATTGACCGACAACCGCAAGTACGGTACATACAGTCTGTAAGGTATACGAACGCCTTGAATCTCCCCCTAAATGAGCCTAGCTTATACAGAGGGTACACATACAGTACATGTACATCCATACTTCTTCCACGAGTCACGGGTGAGAAGCGGAGGGAAAACCCACATACTGTCAGTTTGACGGATATTCTTAGCTGTAATAAATGAATGGCTTACATGAGCTGTCTGATTCCTGCCTATTCTTGGGATGTGACACATGCACTCAGAGCTGCTAAAAATAGACCAGACCACGGAGTACATGACATACAACAATCAGCCATAGGGACATCATCTCTCTCGTTCTCTTACACACACACACACACACACACGCACACACATACGCACACACACGCACACACACACACACACACACACACACAAACCCGCACAAACAAACACGGATGTGCACACGCACTTGAATCCATGCATGCATCCACACACATACAAACACACACCAACACACGTGGGACCATAAACGTACACACTCACACTCAAACACACACACACACACACACACACACTCACATGACACACATGCACACACATACTCAAATGTGAGCACACACGCACACGCACAAACACGCAAACACACACAAACACAGGCACACACACCTCTAAATCAACAGCACTCAAAGATGTTAAGTTTGTACAGTCACAAGGAGACCCAAGGTGCATCTGATGCAAGTGTTCAGCAACATCCCAGCAGCTAACTACACCTTGGAGTGTGTCTGCTTCAGAGCCTGCCTGCCTCAGACAACCTTGATCTGTTCATTCACAACTTACTCACTGCTATTGAAGTTATTGTTTTTCCTATATTGAAATCACAGCCTTTTGTCAGAAAATAAAAGTTGCTTATAGATCAGTTGAAAGACCTAATCATAATAAGCTTATGTAAGCATAGGGTCTATGAAGACAGCAACTCGTTTTCATTGAAATACAACAACAACAAAAAAAGCATTGTTAGAGCAAGATAGAAATGAGTTTGGAACGTTTTCACATTTTGCCAATTTTTTTCCCCTCAAACGTTTCACTTCTGCTTTTTGAACAGCTCGGCGCTGTCGCCCTCATTAGAATGTGGTATAGCTGTCAGATTCAGAAATAGAACACACAAGTCAGTGTTCGCATGTGAGAGCCTTGAGAGCATCCCAACAGCATCGGGCTGAAGAAGCGATAAGTTTGGGCCAGCCTATACCTTAACCTCCTCGAGACATAGTGATCGCTGCTGTGCTGAGCAAACGTGCCCACAACAATTAAATCCATTAATAACAATATACTAGAGGACCACAAATATCTACAAATTAGAATTGCAAAGTTGTAATGTATATTTAGGAATATGTGTTCATCATCACTGTGTTTACAATGCTTTTTGTCTTGTTCTAATGTCGTCGTGGGCCTATTATTATTCTCTTGCGTGTGTTTAGCACTGCTGTGTTTCACATCGGTGTAGTGTTTATTTGTTTGTGTGGAAATCATAATGCCCTCCTGGGGATAGATGTTTTCATTAATTAAATCCAATGTCGCCTGGTTAATTGCGGCAGAAAGGCATAAATCAACAAAATCAACGCGCGGGAAATACGCACATCTGTTGGTTTCCATGGTAACTGATGCACCAGGGTTCAGATGAGTTAGAAGCCATGAGTGACTGAGTGATGCAAACTATTTTGTTTAACAATTCAAGTGCTTTTCTTTTTGCATCTCGCTGTATACTAAATTGGATGGCTACATCGTCTGGACATGAACGTCTATGTCCATACAGTCTGATAAATGTTTGATTATATATTACTTATTTATTATTGACTTCAAAGCATCCTTATATTATGAATAGGTCTATTGATTAGTTGTTTATTATTAATATTGTAGCAGACACGTAGGGCCCTTGCCAACAAATATGCATTTTATTAGGCTACATGAATAGGGCCTATGTGTATATTCAAAGTGTTGTTTAATTTAAAATTGTAATACAGCCTTTTGTTTTCATCGGCATGTGGGACTTGCGGTGGGTCAGGTCAACTCATTGTCTCCAAGAACCCAAGTGAGAAGTCTATTGTTGTTGCAACTTTTTAATCTGGGGATTTTAAAGCACATCACATGCTCGCCTCAGTCCGGCCGGTGATTGCGCTCCCACAACAAGCAAATCGCTGCAAATTCCTGCAGGGCCGCACACGCCTCAGGGTTTAAGGATTCTGCAATAACTGCTGCCCGTGGACGGATTAATCCTCGAGGCGAGGCGTAGTGTCTGGGGGATTCGCGTCGGTGTTTCTATTCTGCCAATTATTTTTGTTCTAGTGGATCAAAGTTTTGGCTGCTGATGATTCGTCGCCAGTAAAAATGCCGCCCAGCTACAGCCATCGTTCTGTCATCGTTTTATCCCTCCTGGGAATTCTGTCGGCTTTCGCGTCCGTTTTATCCGTCATCCTGATCTTCCAGCTCCACTCCCAGCAGAAGACAGTGAAGGAGTCCCCCCGGGATACCTCCATCGTGCCGGCTCATGTCTGGGACGTCCTACTGCCTGTGTCCACGGTGCTCTCGGCGTTGTCGCTCACCCTCAACCTGAGCTCAGTAGTGGTGTGTCTCCTTCACAGTTACTTTTCAACAGAGATATGCAGCGGAGAACAAGACACAGAAAGGTAACCGCTCCTGTAGCACAGGCCGATTATCCTAACAAGTTGTGTTTAGCACTTCAATTGACCCTTTGCGAGGAATTTATTGAACCGCCGGTGCCAGATGTAGTAGGCTATAACATGACTGAGTTTATCGGTTAAACTTTAGGCCGATTATTGTTTTTAATTGTTTTCAAGCGTAGCCTACATACTGGTGATGAGGCATTCGCCTGCAACCCCCCACCTCTAAACTCCATCGGAATCTGGTCTAAACAAAGACATTCCCCTCATTATACTCCCAGCACACGGCCCCTCGCTGGCCCTTTCCCAGTTTGGTTTCAGTCTTCCACTATCGCACCAACGTGATCAATTGGAATTATGGCCACAACAGGTGCTACATATTTGTGTTGATGTGACGTAACTTTTCAACCCAAAAAAAAAAGTTTATGGATGTTTCAACATAGTCACATAACACATAGAATTTACTGATCGCATCACTGATTTCAAATCTGTTAAATCTTCAATCCCGGCGAACAGAATGCCCCATGCAGCTTATTTGCTTCCACAGAGCGGACTGGTTCCTGCTGGAGAGCAGGGCGGTGCGGCATGTGGCAATTGGACTGTTCTGTCTCGGGGTGTCTGTGTACCTGGCAGGTAAGAAAGGAGACGCAAAAAATCTCCCCGAAACATTGGAGGATTTTCCCCTCAAGGGCCTTCCGTACTCTCAGGGAAATAAACAAACATTCTAAATAAAAGAGGTGAAAGTTTCTACCATGTACCTCCCAAGCAACTGTTAAGCCTAGGGAAGCAGCAATCATAAGGCTAAATAATAATAATAATAATAATAAGATGAGTCTTCCAAATTTGACACGTTACATTTTTAATAAAAAGCAGACATTAAATTAACAAACATTTCCATTGAGTGCAAGCTTACACACTTCAATCGGCTTCTCACAACCAACGTCACATAACTGCAGCAGCAGTGTTTTCTCATCCAAAAGTAACCAAACCTCTCAATAGCAAATAAAATGGCGACTCTACCTCCCCCCCTCCCCAACCCCACCGGTGTCTAGTGTGTCCCAGTGAACAAAGATTTCTTTGAGTGGCGTCCATTGCTCGAATGTTTTAAAGCAGAGTCCAGCAGTGCATTGGCTCCATTCCACTGAGCTGTGTGTGTGTGTGTGTGTGTGTGTGTGTGTGTGTGTGTGTGTGTGTGTGTGTGTGTGTGTGTGTGTGTGTGTGTGTGTGTGTGTGTGTGTGTGTGTGTGGTGGTCAGCAAGTTGCTCAACGTAATGAAGGAGGAGGGGGTTGGAACTTTAACCCCACCCCAGCATCCATCAGCTTGGAGCGGGAGAGGGAGTCTGAAGGGGTGACAGAGCCGGCTGAATGGGCCGGCTCACTGCCCAGAGCCGTGCTTCTCTCCCGCTTCTTTCACCGCCCCCGGCTCCACGCCCCTTTTCCTGGAGACACACACACGCGCGTGACAATGCATTTCAGGACCATTTGTCTGGCAGAATGAAAAGTTACTTTATTGTGCAATGGGGGACATTTATAGAAAGAAAACTGTTGGGCAAACTTCCAGTTTTCTGCACTATAAAGTCCTCACGGAACGGGTCAACCAATCAACGTAAAGCGAAACCTTTTATTTTCATACTCAAAAAGTTGCAAAACATCCCAAAAGGTCGACGTCAGTCTCAACACTAATACGCGGTTAAAACAAATAAAAACCCTGTGTACCATTAACTTATTAGCAGACATTCACCGCCTGAAGTCTCTACTCTGTATTTGCTCTCCCTCCCCTCAGCCATGTCCCTCTACATGCTGCTGTTGTTCGAGGTTGAGACGGGCATCGCCAGCGCGTGCGTCCTCTCCTCGGGCATCCTGATCCTGCTGATCGTGGTCATCCACTCTGTGGTGAAATCCTCCCAGACCGCCAGCCACGACCAGCACCCCCGGCTCAACACTCTGTTCCAGAACCAGCACGGCGGTATCGGCGGAGCCCCCTTCCCCCAGCCCGTGGAGCTCAAAGTGGGGGTGGACCAACCGCGCATGCACCGCGGCCAGCCTGAGCTCCAGAGGCAGACGTCCTACCCACCCTGCCCGCCCCCGAAACAGCACGAGCCGCTCCCGGCTCAGCTGTACTCGCCGGCCAGGGTGTCCCAGGGCCACAGCGGGGGGGAGAAGGACGGCTACAGCAGCGGCGGCAGCAGCTCCCGGATGCACAGGACCCCGTCGGCCGAGCTGCTGCAGGTCCCGACCAAGCCGTGGAACGGGGTCAACAACGAGATGAGGAGCGTCCTGGCACGCAAGGGGAAAGACTCAACGCTGGTGTGACCGACACGGTGCGGTTTGGTCGAGAGCGCCAGGCCGCATTAATGCAGAACTTTGTAACCGAGATGAGACAACCTTTATAACGCTTCACCCGATGGGCTGCCATCGTGGGGGTTCGCCTCGATACGGACCGCCGTCATGAGAACAGAGTCAATCGTGAACTTTGTTGTGTTCAATTCAAGAGTAGTTGGAGCTCAATTTGAGTCGTAAGAAAGATTTTGTTGTCTGCTGTTAATCATTAAATAATCACTTTAAGATTATGGAGTCGACCGATACCTCAAGAGTTTGTACCGTTTTATCTGGATGATCACAATTTTAGAATCCACTTCCACCCAGTGCCACAGATGTGTAGAGTTTTGTTTCGAATTTTTTTAATGTTAATAAAATGTTGGAAAACCTGTTGTCAAATTATTAGCATTCAATCTGTTGCAGTTACCCTAGGAACCAAAGTGGGCAGCTAAATATTGACCTGATGATTACCTGATTTAGCTGATGAAATCAACCAAATAAAAGTGTTATGTCCAGCACCATTAAGTTGTGCATCGTTCAAGGTGAGAATCGTACATGTTTTATTGGCCAATTCTCAAAGCTTCGGCACTGACCTTTAACACCTGCATCCAGGGGTCATGAGGGAATGGTTTGGGAGGATGGAGAAGGGGCGGGGGGGCTGGGGGCTGGGATCACATCAAGTGAGCTACATGCACGGGGCAAAAGAAACGGGAACAAAGGGTAAAACCAAAAATAATAGAATGAATAAATCAAATTATTAAAGGGAAGTGAGTATAAGGTTTGGTAAAACATAATGATTACAAAGAAGAAATAAACAGACAAAGAGCACAAAAGGAATACAAAGTGAATGGGTGATTGAAGGAAAGCATGCTATGACAATAAGAAATCATTGAAAAGAAAACCCATTGAAACAAAAGAGCTTTGATGGGAGAGTGAAAGTCTCGAACCATTCTCTGCTGCCTCCTACCTGCGTCCTTGAGAGTTGCTTATTTGCTCCTTCATGCTGATCGCTTGGCGGAGGAGGCCATCTATGCTTTTAAAATACACGGTGCTGTTGGCCATGCTCTTCACTGCACTGCAAATCAATAGATCCACAAGGATTACATTAGTCAGTGGGCGGTTGGAATGATTACAAAAGGTCTGTATGGATGCGCTTCTTACCTGCATGCATACTCCACACTGTATATGGCTCCTTGACTCTGCTCCTCCCAGCTTTGCATATCAGTCTGTGTGGGCAAATGGAAGATCTTTAACGTCCTCAAATGGATCAATGAATACTGGTAATTGCATTCTGCACGTATTCAATGTAAATTATGGGCATAAGCCAAATATGAACAATTGAATAAATATTGTTTTAATAATTCACCAGGGGAAAACAAATCAAGCCTGTCAAATGTAATGTAGTATTACCGACAGCGTTTTCTCTGTTAAAGTACCATTATTCATAACCTACTTTATGTTGCACCAGCTCTGGCAGCGACCTGCGGACGTGCTCCTGCAGCCTGTACAGGGCCACTGAGGGCTCGTTGGCCAGGACGTACATGCTCTCCGTGAACTTGTCGGAGACTGTAAAGATAAGAGGTATTCGTTTTACATTTAGAAAAGTAAACGAAGTAGTACTAGGACTAACATTCATTTTCTTTTGCAAATGTATTGTCTGATGAATCATTTGACAACAACTGCATGATTACTAACAAACACAATGCTTCTCCAAGTTAACTACCTCGTTTTACTTTCAGCTGCATCTCCTGGTCTTCCATGTCGCAGACTGGGCTACAAATGGTCTAATCGATGTTATTTAAATGTTTTGGAGTATACGAGTCGAAGATATTGAAACAGGCAAAACAATGACAGACTACTTCCGTGTTTTGATCGGTCGGTGCCTCCAAGAAAGCTCTCCGGTCATAAACGTGGTGCCTTGAAAGTCATTCCTACACTCGATGTGAATGAATGTTATGCTCTTGGCTGTATCCCCTAGCGATTTGTTTTAATGTATCTACCTCTGCATACATCATCTGTGGATATTCATAAGATGGAGAAGACAATGAAGTGATTGTAAGACATCGTCTTTTTCAAAAACGTGGTCTCTGCTGACGTGATTTTGCATAATTTACTTTCGCCTTTTTCGGGAAGTACACTTGTGTCATAAGTTGGCAATGCAACTTATTCAATTGCGGGCAATGGATGATATTGGAGAAGGGTTATCAAAGGTTCAAAATGAAGGTTCAAATTCCTCCCTCCCGGATCCCAAAGAACTAGGTTTACATGGTATGCGATCTCCAACCTCTTTGCTCAGCGATATCGGTTACTTTGTTTACCCATTGCACCAACGTCACCCTCGTGGGCGGCGTTGTTTGTCTTTTGAAAAATGTTCCTTCTATTGTCGTACGTCAAACATCTTGCTGATGAAATTGACGTTTACTCCTAGATGTGTCGTTGTTGGTGTCTCAGGAGAACACGGATGTGGACGACGAGGGTCTGATCAAACACTCCACCAGCCTCACCAACAGGCAGCGGGGGAACGAGCTCACATTCCTCCCAGCAACGCTAGACTGTATATATGTTCTCATATTTGGAATTGGACCGTTTTACAGTTATATTTGTCTCGCTATTAGTCACGTATATTTTACCTGCTTTCCCAAGGTCTGTCCATACACCAGTTGGCAGCTCAGGGAGATGTTTGCCAGGTTGCCGTACATCTCAATAAAGGTGAAAAAGTTTTGTAATCAATACCAGCCCCAGGGCAATACAACCCTAATTAGTATTTCGACATCGAGTTTACATCTCACTTGGATGTGTTGGATCTACTGCATTAGCCTTTTGTCAAGGGAGGATAACGTAGGGCAGGGCTATTCAACCTCCTTAACAAGTGGGCCAAAAAGGAAAACCGCTGGTGGTTCATGGGCCACACATACAAAACTTATGTCAATTAATCGATACCTCACGCCCATCCCTAGTTCATACGTTGTAAGGCCAATCCTGAGACACTCATGCAGCTTCTCACTGGTCATGGAGCAACGTACCCTTGTTTTTTCATATGAGAAAACTGGCAGCAAACAAGCCGTGATTTGAGTTGTAGTGCCTCTTCACCTTGTATTCCTTCATCATGGAAATGGCTTTGTTGCACACTAAACACACCGGTTTACTACTTGTGACGGATGGTAAAGTAAATAAATATTTTTCAGTCCAAATCGTTTTGAATTGGCGTTTTTCAACATCAACCTTACGTTTTTTGGCTTGGAAAGAGACATTTTGGAGCTTTTGTTAGCCTTGCTAAAGTGAGTTTCTCCGTGGTCCGCAAGCATAAAATGCAAAGTGAGCTTGATTGAGGCAATGGCAGGTGTAGACAGAGCGGGTGTAATCCTGTTGCCGTAGCATACTTTGCGTTTATTGGCTGGTCATATATATTACACACGCAAACCTGATTTGCAGGCAACAATTTTCCAATTATTATTTTTATTTGTATTTATTTTTATTTTTTAGGTCTGCAGGCAACCTCTTGCGGGCCATAAAATAAATAAGAAGGGCCGTATTCGGCCCGCGGGCCGCTAGTTGAATAGGCCTGACGTAGGGTATGTGCATTTTCCAGATTGTTCTCTGCTCAACAAACAAGATGATAGGGGCTTCACTCCCCTCATGTGGGCGGCTGCGTTTGGGGAGAAAGCTGTGGTGGATTACCTCTTGGCGGAGGTGAATAATGGACACTATATCTTGATCAGTTCCAGCCAAGGAAAGGGAGAGCATGCCATCTGATGTGTTTTCACTGTGTTGTAGGGAGCAGACCCCAAAACTGTTGCATGGGAACGAGAGAGTGCATTAACCCTGGCGAGCATGGGAGGTTTTGTGGACATTGTGAAGTCCCTGCTTGCCCTTGGGGTGGACATTAACACGTATGACTGGGTACGTGATCAATAATGTATCATGAAAGTATGACGTGAATGCCACACACAGCGTGTTTAGAAGGACTTAGCACAGCAATCACAGACCCTACATAGTACATACACAATTGTAATGACAACCAGAGTATATGTATAACTTTAATTCATCATGGTTTTCAGATATTTTCACTTATTTTTAACTGTTTGGTTTTCCAGAACGGTGGAACCCCCATTCTTTACGCGGTGAGAGGGAACCATATCCAGTGTGTTCAGGAACTCTTAGGTAAAACCAGCAGTTTGTTGATATTCTAAATGCTATGAATATGGATCACACTTGTCTGAATACAGTAACTGTGAACCCTTAATGCCTAACACCTGTCAGACAGAGGTGCAGACCTGACCATTGAATCCGACTCAGGGTACAGTCCAACAGCCTTGGCGGTCGCCCTAGGACATAAAAAGAGTGAGTATACCTCTATATATATCTGGTAATATTGCAGTGTTATTTCACTGTAATTGTAGATCTCGACATATTGCTGCCGCTCCACTGAACTGAGCACTAAGTGGTCTCGATTTGGGTTTGACCCTACAGTCCAGAAAGTGTTGGAGGAACACGTTCTACAACTTTACAGTCCAGATGACGAAATGAAGGAAAGATTCCTGTCGTTGGCACGAAGGAAAGATTTGTGTGAATAAAGGAGTGGTATGGACGTGCTGCACTTAAATTAGAGTGGGACCAAGATGGCATTGGCGAGTTGTGTGGACTTATCAGGACTGCTGTGCGGTGCGAAGTTATGTGGTATCAAATCACTCCAATTAGCTTGAATTGTATCCGTATGGTTTTCTATCGTTTTTTTTTTTATTTCTTATTACATGTGATATATTTTTTATAAAACTCGAAAGCAAAAGCGTTGGTTGTAATGTATTTCTTCTTCAAAAAATGAAAACTGAATGGCACAGATATTGATGAAAAATGAAATCATTAAACAAGGTGTAAACACAAAATGTCACTGTCACTTCAATGTCACTGCAAAGCCCCTCACATTTCCACTGGTTGGACACAGAAGAGTGGGAAGAGCCACCTTCCTCCAGACTATATCCAGTGGAATCGGTTCATGTGGGCCAGATGTCTGTTGGTGTCATCGGACGGTCAGAAGTCTGAACCTCTTCCACTTCCTCGGGGATAAAACAACACATGTCATGAAGCTTGCTCCCCGAGGATCTCCAAAGAATAAACGATGATTCTCCCAAAAAAGTCACTGCTGTCCTCAAATACTATTTTTAGCCGGCTGACTGCAGGAACTTCCTGTATGGGAAAGCTGTGGGTGTGGAGTTAAGATCAAAATAAGCGCAGAATGACGTATTGTGTGACTCAAATCCAATTTGTGTGGCAAGTATAAATATTGCTTGAGATCAATATAGAAGATGGAATATAAAACCTGTACTCCATGTGATCGTTATGACAAATTCTAAACAGTAAAACAAAGGATATCTGAAGGGAATTGTTGTCTTCAGGGTAAAACTGGCTGAGTGCTGTAAACTCACCACCACTCACGCATCCTAGTGAGATCAAAAGCACAATTAGAAAAATGTACATATCAAGGTGGACTTAATGGAAATGTTGTCAAATTTGGTTATTGACCAAATATGATCAACTTATTAAAGTCACACTTTCCCAAGTGTCACTTTATCGTTACCTTCTAGTCGACACGTTCTCCCGGAAAATCCTCCCTGGAATTGGACCTTCAATTCTGACATCTTGACATTCTTTGGAAACTCTAGAGCAACCCACTGGTTCTCCCCCTGTTGAAGTTAAAGATAGTATTTGTGCTGGGTATGTTCAGGTTTTTATTCCATGACCATACCATGGTCATGGAATAAAACGGTTCTTTGGAGTACTGCAGGAGGTACTCATGAACATTTCTAACTAAGACCACAAAGTTTGAGAACCACTGTTCTAGGAGACGATACCTCTTCAGATTTGACTGAATGGATAACACAATATTTGAATTTATAATTAATATACCGTCAGGTGCAGTTTTACCTGGTCGGAGTTCCAGCACGTTTCTTCGTTGGAGTCAAACATATACTTCTTTCCAAACTGCTTAGCATCTCTGTTAAGTGTGGAACTCACCCTGGAAAATGATAATGCTAATTACACAGATCTAATGGTTTTTGGACACATTTATATTTGTTTATAGCAGGTGGATAGAATACGTACGGGATCCATCCCTTATCGATGTTATTACAGTGTGGATTGAGGAGCCATGCCTATTTACCTGCTCTGTGTTTCTCGGCATATCAACGATGTAGCCATCTTGCATTTCCCATTAGGTGAAACTGCCGTAAGTTTGTTCTCAGTTTACGACAGCATGGGCAGCGACCTGTGTACCATACTCAACTTCTCCGCTAGATGGCAGCCACGCTCTTTGCGACTTAGTTGCACAAACTCATCAGTACAAGACGTCGATAAAATACGTATTTTTTTATCTATATATCAGGTTTATCATTTATACACAATTAATTATGCGCATATGGTTATTTTTGTATCAGTTCAGTTGTTAACACTTTGTCTCCTTAATATTTGACTAATTCTACCTAATCTTTATATTTGCACTCTCAAACCCTTCATACAACTAAAGCAGACATACAATTTGCACAGATTTACATTTTCCTAGTTTTATTATTGTAATAACTTTGTTGCACTGATTTTTATGTCGTCTCTCACAAATTCTGTTTCAGAAATAAACAAATATTTTTAACTCATCCAAGCCTGAGTGTGTTTGAATGTCACCTGAATTTGTTTAGTTACAAAAGGCACCTCACTGCCTTTTTAACTCACCTCAACTGTCATGCAAAGGAAACCTTGGATTGTTATCACACCCACAAATAGTATGAACCATGTTAGTTTATAGTTGTGGCTTATTTATGCACACTGTCTTAAGTGCTTATGTCTCCAAGCAATTACAAGTACAAATCTCTGGAAGGGCCCATTGAGTGTAGAATGTAACATATTCAGACACACATTCACTCAAATGTTTCTATCTGGTTCTACAATGTGACTACTGTACTACCCAAGCCTTTCCATTTCCCCCCATTAAATAAACTGGATTATAAATAAAGCAACATTAATTTTAAGGTTTTACACTTTTATTACAAAACACAGGAATAGTGTCAGCAATATACATAATACAAGTCAGAAAATGGGAGTGTATAGAAGCATCTATTATTTAACTTGGTAGAGTCTTTGGTTTTCCTCAAAAATTGCCCGAACACAACTTCCTACTCATTGGCATCTTCCTCTATTGGACATCCATGTGGGTGTTCATCACATGCTACCGAGGCACCTTGGGCAAAGTTGTGAAGGTAACACGCAGCCAAGATGATCTTCACCCCAGTGCCGGGGCGCGTGTTCTGCAAGTCTCTGATGCGCCTCCACTTGCACTTCATCCTTCCGAATGCCTGCTCAACGACGAACTTACCCCGGCTGACGTCGGTGTTGTGACGAAGGTCTGCGTCTGTGAGGGCCCCGATGCCTCGCAGGGGGGAGACGATGAAGGGGAAAGCCTGACCGATGTAAGCAGCGTCGCCCAGCAGACGGTACTCCCCCATCTTCTCCTGCCATTCCTCGAAAAATGTGGATGAGCGCAGCATCCTTGCGTCATGCACTTTGCCAGGGATTCCAGCAAAAACGTTGATGAAGCGGCCCTCAACGTCAACAATCCCCTGGAGGAGAATCGAGCAGTAGTTCCTCTTGTTCTTGTAGTCCTCTCCTCTGACCCGTGGCTTCTGGATCCTGATGTGGCAGCTATCGATCACTCCTATGACATCCTCAAGGCCACATGCGCGTTCGAAGCTGGCGGCAGACACACTCTTCTCATTTCTGCCTGTAGGCCAAGAGACAAAAGCCGGGCCAAGGGCGGACATGATGGTCAGCACTCGGAATACGGTGCGGTGCGCTGATGAACGCGAGACGTTGAACTTGTTAGATATCTCCCGGAAGCAGTACTGGTGGGCCATGTACCAAAGGAATATGAGCACCTTCTTGGGAACAGGTAGGGGAGGCAGACCTTGGAAGTGGTCACTGCGCAGACCACCCTCCTCTAGGTACCCTTGCAGGACCTTAAACTGGGTTTTTGTGATTCTGAAGTTCTGAACAAATGTGGGGTCATCCATAGCCAGCATCAACTTCCACTCTGTGCCAGAATGGACGTTGTTCCGTTTCTTGGACCGCAGCATAGCCATAGCCACAGCCACAACCCTATGTGAGGGAGAGAGACAAAGAGAGGAAAACTGATTAATGTAGATAAACAACAATTCATATCAGCAACCCCATTCAGTCTGGTGTTTCTATTGCATTACATCACAAGGCAAAGGATCTATCCGTAATTCTCCATAAACAAAACAATTGAAGATATGCATGTCCAGGGTACTTTTCGCATGTAGATGTAGATGTATTATACATATTACAATGAAATTCGCCAAAAGTTATCTTCAACTTAAACAATGCATTTCTTCTAAAGTTTTCACAAGAAATTCGTTACATGGAACATAGTAGAGTACAGAAGTAAAGAGAAACACTTCGGCCTCACAACAGTCTACGTCGCTATTGTTTTTAGCACACCAGCAGCTAGTTTGTTAGCCTTCGAGTAAAAGATGATTCTGCATAACGCTGCAAAAAACGTTTATACGTAACGCGATCAAACCAACTGCAGTGTGGACATACCGTTTGCGTCTTCTATGTTCTTGTGCCTCCTCATCCTGGAGCTTGTTTAGAAGAGCCACAATCTTGTTCTCGTTTTCTATGAAAGCGTCCACTACTACCGAGACAGCCGCTGCCCTGATGTCGTCCATGCCGCCCCCCGAATCGTCCTGTAGCGATACCCGCAAACACAAACGGGAACTCTATAAAGTGATACAAGCCAGGAAATGACGTCGCGTTCGCGCGCAATGGTGCGTTCGAGATCCAGCTTTCTTGCGGGATTTCACCAAGGCACGTCCCCTTTTGGTCGTATCCACTCGGGCTCCTGAGAGTCAACCGAGTTCAGCGAGGTAAACCGTACAAACAAAGATTGGCTGCGACCGTAAGGAGATATCTTTTCTATGTACTACGTTGGTCGTTATCAAATGTTCTTACTCACTTTTTTACATAGCTGCTCTATCCAGTCACCAATTTATGCATATTACGCTCTTCCTGTGCGGGAAATACAATGTAAAGTTTTGTTGTTTGTTTTCGAGCTTGTATGCTAAAGAGGTTAATGTAGCTAACAATAACAAAGACTAGCCAATGACTGTTCTTCACAAGAGCAACCTGTGCGGGTGGTGTGTGATTTCCAGAATGCCGCATTAACATACTCTGGAGACCACGGGCGTGGACGTCAGTTCAGGGCGCACAACTGATCATGGGAGGGGTCTTACCCTTATTGTTTGGCCCTCCTGGGTCCTTTGCAGTGCAGACATTCAGTGGGGTTCATGGGATGGGGTTGGTTGCTCTGGGGGTGTATTTTAGTTGTTGTTGTTGATTCCGACACCATCACTGAGATGATATGTTAATTAGTTATGTTGAGTGTGTTTTTGTGTGCAGTGTGTGTTCAATTAAAGGCAACTCTCGCAGTCGTGCGGTGTATGGGGCGCGAGAGTTGTATAACTACTAAACCTGGGCGCCGTAACGTCCATCCCGTGCTTCTCGCCACAATATACTATGTGACTTTACACTTGCCCCATACTACTGGAACGGAGCATAAAGTGCATTGATTTAAAGTCGCTGATAAAGAAAAACTATCAAATCATTATACTGAGCTAATGACGCTTGACAAAGGCTTTCCCTTGCTCATCAAAAATAGCCATTGGGCCCGTGCCACCAAAAGGTGAACTGATCAGCGAGAAAGACATCAGGCCCACATGCCGCATAAAGCTGAAGCATTCCCGAAAAGCACAAAGGCGAATCGATTGCCTAACCATTGCAACCTTTGGATGAATAATAATACTTGATATAACAAGGAGAAACCATATTGAGCGTTCAGCTACCCAGGAGGTAGTTACGCCTCAAAAAAATTATTCTTATCACAAATCACCCATTACATTTCTATGGTTTTAGAAACGTGTGTGTGTGTGTGTGTGTGTGTGTGTGTGTGTGTGTGTGTGTGTGTGTGTGTGTGTGTGTGTGTGTGTGTGTGTGTGTGTGTGTGTGTGTGTGTGTGTGTGTGTGTGTGTTACAGTGCAGATGATTATGGTTTTACAAACGTGTATGTGTGTTCATGTGAGCGACCGCGTGCATGTTTGTGTGTGTGTTCAGTGTTACAGTGCAGATGATGACCTCCACGATGTCCCTGGTGTTCCGATAACCATAGGCCTGAATGAACATGCCCTGGTGTAATCCACTCCCCCGACGACAATGGACCAATCAGGGACTGCAGACTCATTGGAGGGAAGGCTCTTGAGCCAGTAATACTCCGCCCATTGCTCCACCTCCACTGTGACACGGCCGTGCTTTTACCTATGGAAGGTATTCTGTTTTTAAAACTTTATGCATGGAAATCACAATCGTTTGTGGTTGATTGGAAGTGCTGATTTATGAATGCGCCTCTTAAGTACGTTTTCAATCACTGCAAATTGCCTATTGCAATAAAGAGGGAAAAAATGGAGGAAGGAAACGTCATGCCAGTTTCTTTGGCAACGTAATGGAAACGGACAGCTCATTCTGGGCTACCAATTCCAATTTTATAACAAAGTAGCATCAATGGCGGGCCGGAGAGATGTTGCCATTCCGGTTTAAGTGTGATTGAATAAAAAAATAAAAAAAACAGTTTCAGTTCAAAACCGCATCCTGAAATGTATTTAAAAAAAGGCTGTATATATATTACTGACATGCAGCTGATATGATATTGCATCAGTAATAAAAAAAGGAAAGTGAGTTCCTGATTTGATATGTAGACAGCCGGACAGATGGACACACAGAGAGACAGACGTTGCTTGCGGTTTATCGGCTATTTTGAGCTTCCCCCCCTATTTTGTTTGTGAGTTTCCTGAGTTTTCAACCACACATTTCTCACAACACATCACCCAATAGGACTGTGTTGCTATTGCTTCAGTGGGTGATTAAACATATGCTCGGTGCCCCAAGCCAAAAGCGCTGCCTTATTGATTCTGATAGAAGGTTTAGGAAATAGGGATGCCACAATGGACCGGGGATGTCGTAAATCATTTAGTCAGGGAGAAAAGACAGGATTTGGTGTTCTGTGGGGGTGCGGCTCATTTTAATAAGGCAGCAAATGGGCAGGAACCTGAGACACATCTGTCTGCTGCTGGAGCAATTAGCACAGAGTCCTGAGCCTCTCCGCTGCCGCCAGCCCCTGCCTCATCTCCACGTTGGAATTTTCCGCTCTACTTTGAGCGCGGTCTCCTTAATTAAACCATTAAAAGCAAAAGCATTCGCACAGCACGCTCCGCTGCCTTCGTTACGACACGGCATCATCTGCAATTTTACCGACGCGGGTTCGAAAGCGTCGGTCGCCGTGAGTCGCTGTCCGTCTTTTTTTCTTTATTTTCTATACTGGCAGGTTTAGTAGGAACACCAAGGAAGCCGAGTCCCGGTGTCGCCCGCTTACCTTTCGGGCTCCCGGCCTGGACAGGCTGCCATGTTCTACTGCTGTAAACTGTGATCAACTCTTAATATGCATTGTTCAGGGACAATACAACAACAAAGGCAACACATAATTACATTTGAAGGAGGTATCTGTGCGTGGTGTGTAAACACACTTGAATTCTCTAATTAGTATTCATCCTTTGAATATGCAAGACATTGGATGCCGGTGGCCCACGGGCTCGGCGCTATCACAAACGAAGGCTTGCCTCGTCGTTCAAAGCGTTTATCAAACGTGCAGTACACCATTCTTTCCAGCGAGATTATGATGACAAAGCCCCCCTGCGCAGATCGCTCAAGCCGTGATTCATATCTGCTGCGCTCCACATCGGAGGTGGGTGAGTGTCCGGGGATCAGGGGGGGGTGTGCTGGCTCCAGCCTCGTGCTCTGGTTAGTCCAGTGCTGCTGCTGGCTCACCACGACGAGGTCTGCCTCCGCAGCCTGCAGTTCCCCATCGTCACACACCTCCTACATCCGCCTTCAGCCCTCACCCCTGCGTAGACATCGCAGTAGACATTGCCGCGCGCACACAGAGACTTTCACTCGGCCCTCTTGGAGCAGTCCAAAGTTTTCATTTAATGTGTCAACAGCAATTTGTTATGCAGTGTGGTGCTCTTTCATGTATCGCCGGTTCGCTACGACATCAGTCCCACTTCTTCATTGAGAAAAGGTCATCCGAGTCCTCCAATCAGGGCAGACTTCTGATCTCTCTACGCTTGAGCCTCAGCATCTTGCTGAAGAGTGCCTCTAGCTTTTTCATGTCCGAGATGAGTGAGGCTATCCCAGGGATTTTGTAATCCCCAGGGCTATAGCTGAAACACACCCTACAGATCTGCCCAATCTTATTCCTCAATCTCTTGGCCTGGCTTTATTCACAGCGCCACATCTCTTGAACAGAGAACACAGGCGAAGCGTCCATGCCCCCCACCCCACTCCCCACCCCACACGGGAGGGTGTCACAGAGAATGCCACCACCCCGATGGGGTGCAGGCATCTGTGATGACATCTTCCCGCACTATTCTATCCAACACATCGGGAATACTCATACACCTTTTGTGATCATTGACATTTACATTCAGGGTATTTAGCAGACGCTTTTATCCGGGGAGACTTACAACAGATATGCACACATTCACTAGCCGATGGCGTCGTTGTCGACCATGCAAGGCGACAGCCAGCTCGTCGGGAGCAATTAGGCTGAGGCGTCTACCTCGGGGAAATCTCAACAGTCGGGGATTGAACTAGCAACCTTCCGGTTACAAGTCAACCCAATCTATCTCCTGAGCTTGCCCGACCCCATCAACTATAGTGTATGCTTCTGTGTTTCCCTGACGGTGAATGCAACACTTACCTGGTAGGTTGTTAATTGTCAACCTTGCCCTTGAGAAATGTTAGCGGTGTGTTGTTATTCACGTCTCCGTGGGCAGTCAGACATTTATGTGTGTTAAGGCCCTTATGCCTCAAACACACACACACACACACACACACAAGCGCGCACACGCACACGCACACACAGACTGCATTGACACAGCTTTTTTCTAGCAACTGTGCCCACTCAAAGAGCTTTACAATGAAAGCACGCAAAGAATGTTCTTACACACACACACACACACACACACACACACACACACACACACACACACACACTACAAAGGTGGTGCCAGTCATGCAGGTTAACCAATAGCTTGTTGGAAGCAGTGCAAGGTTATTGGATGCTCAAGGATATCCTTGCACTCCCTTTAAGGGAATCAGAAAATGTAACCAGCAACCCTCCAATGCCAGGTTTCTATAGCACTCTCTCTGTGTGTGTGTGTGTGTGTGTGTGTGTGTGTGTGTGTGTATATATATATATATATATATATATATATATATATATATATATGCTACACGTGAACCTCCTGAGATTACGCAATTTGATTGGTTCGCAATCGGGATATTGGGCAATATCCTGAGATTGAGATCTCAAACTCGGGTTGTTGTGTTCGCCGCAAAATGTCGTCTCGTCACTTTGCGACGAAAGCGTTCTCTTATTTATTTTTGGAGTGTTCACGTGTAGTTTATACTAAAAGAATTATTCACCTCAGGCTCCGTGAATAGTGCGGGGAATAGCTATTCCCCACTATTCACTTTGCCTTCGGTGAATAATTGATTCTGTAAATATACATCAAAGATGGCCAGAGTTCATTCAGAGAGCGATTCTGTTTCTAATGATATGCGTAAATCTACGTGCTGTTTGCATATTGTAAAATAATAACGTCTTCGTGGGATTTAGAATCAAACATTATTTTATGGCTGTTTAGATATTTACAGATTTAAATAGAATGACATAATAAATAAAATAATGTTCTTTCTCCACAACGAATTACTAACTAAAACATGGGACATGTATCCACATCATTTTATTCTTTACTTTCTTCCATAAATAAGGTTTTTTGAGGGTTTTTGTAATTTCAGGGAAGTCAAAAAAGCAGCTGCGGTTCTGTCCAGACACCTGACAAGACATGGCCAGACAGTTTAACCCTGGAAAAGCGTGTGTGCAGCAATTAAAACAGGTCCAATTAGTAGCTTTCAGTCTCATTAGTGCTTGCTCTTCTCTCCTCACTGGATTTGACAAACAGCCACTACAAACACCTGCCTTGAGCGTGTGTGTGTGTGTGTGTGTGTGTGTGTGTGTGTGTGTGTGTGTGTGTGTGTGTGTGTGTGTGTGTGTGTGTGTGTGTGTGTGTGTGTGCTAGTTGTGTCATACTGTGTCAAAAGAACAGGTGCTGTGCGATGTGAGCACCAAAACATTGCATGTACAGTATGTTTATGTTGGGGACCGAATCGTGTGTAGATGACAGCGGGTAAGGTTTCCGCTCTGTGTGTGCGTGTGTGTTTTAGGATCCTCATACATTCTTTGTTTCCGGTGTGTGTGTGTGTGTCTTTTGGCTCCCGATTGAATGTGGCTGCGTGATCCCGCTGTGTGTGTGAGGTGCATTGTTGAGCTGCTGTCAGACGGGTTCTTTAATCTATCCGGGCGGCTTTGTAATTGGTCCACGGCACGGAGAGTGGACTCGGCTGCTGATATTACACCCGCTGGGGGAGGCTGGGGAAATAATAGGCTGGGTGGGGGATGGGGGGGGGGGGGGGGGGGGGGGGTGACCGAGGTAGGGGTTCAAAGACCATGAAGGTGTGGGGGGGGGGGATCCCTGTGTTGAGGGGTGGATGGAGGTGAGGGGGTAGTATAGGGGGGCGTATCTCGGGGAATTACGGACGGACGGGTTCCGGCGACGCCCCCCTGGGGTCGTTCCACCTCAATGCTCCGCCCGTTTTTAGCGGATCAATGCGGTCAGAACCAATTGGGTGGCTGTCGCGATGGATTCCAGCGACTGCCGCGGTGAGAGCTCTCTCCGATTTTCCATTCCAACGCGGCGCTGAGCCTCTTCAGCGCCGATGCCCCCCCCGAGAGAGCCCCCCCCTCCCCCAACCCCCATGTTCACCAGACTCGCACTCCTCCACCCCATCCACCCTCAAAAGACCCTCACAGGACAAAAAAAAAATGACTATGCTGCAGGATCCTCTGAGGATTGATTCAGGCCATCACTAAAACCTCAGCGAACGCTTCCTATCCTCCCCCCCACCCTCTCCCTCTCTCGTCTCTCTCCATCATCTCCCCACTCGTCCCCTTCATCGTCCCCCACCGAGGACAAAACACTTTGCAGGACTCATTGGTGTCCTTTACACTGGGGACATGTCCTCACCACGTTTAGACATTTCCCTCCATTACATTGCCTGAAATTACATATGTTGAAGTATTTCTGAACAGGTTTTTCATCTGAGCCCTTATGTTCCCTACAATTTGCAACGCAAAGTGATTTCCGTTGCGGAACTTTATTTCGATTGGTTATTTTCACATTTGAGCCCATCGTTTTTCATCGGTTCTATGCTAACATGAAATGGTCCTTTTCGTTTAAGGATTTAAAAAATGTACCCATATCTTCACGTAACGTTAAAGCCATTCGGTTCCATTCCGTTGGCTAGGTGACGGTGACGACAAGGACTGTGTCAACACACTCGCTCTGTGAGAAGAATGTGTTTGGAGTAAAACGCCGCCTGTGAGGGACCGGCGTGGTCGCCCCACGTATCTGGGATACGGCCAACTGGGAATTCCGAGTGTGGGCAAAAATGAGGGCAACGGACAGAGGACTAAGAAAAAAGTGAAGTTTTAATGTCTCCAAAACATTCACACAAAAATATAGCAACGTTCCAAACGAAAAGGAAATGACTGCATCGGTCAGCAAACAAAACTAAGATACATAACATAGGATATCATAACCTTTCGTACTGGCCTCACGTCAAGCCAGCACCACCTTCAGCCCCAAACACCAAATGAAAAGGCCCTTAAATAGGGAAATGGTAATTGGACCAATCACGGCCATATGGGCCAGACCATTAACTGGGGAAACATTTACCTAAAGCTAACAATCCAACATAACTGAACAGAAAGTACATTGTGTGAATACTAAATAAACATGATACTAAACAAACAATCACCAAATACATATATACCCACACCCTGTGCAGAACCTAAAGATATTTACAAAACAGCTGTTTCTATCAACACCCCCCTGGGCTATTCCCTGATACTTGGATCCTAAGCTCCCTTAGCATACTGCCCCCTACCGGGACGGAAGACCAATTCTATACCAGCCCAATCTAATATATACACACAATATAATAATAATAATAATAATAATAATTCCTCTAATGCGGGACAGTGAGAAGGGGGAGGATTTCACCTTCTCACACCGCCCAACTGTGAAACAACGGAACAACCTTCAATCTCTCTAGCGATCCCCACGCTAGCTGCACTCCCGGCCGAGGCACTGCTAGGCAACCACATTTCGTGACCATGACGACTTCAATGATTTGCGTTGGAGGAGGGCTGAAAAGAAAAAAAAACTAATTAGCAACTGTATCCAATACTAACATCAGTAATCTATCCTGCAATCCTGGCAACGTTTCTTTGTTTGTTGTTGAACATAATTATACCCCCAAACAAACAATAAAGGAGCTACAAATGATATCTCAAATGCCTCCAGCGCTGTGGCAAACAGCTGTTCTTGTCAATCAAAGATCACAGCATGGGAGGGGGAGGGGTCAAGCACCTGTATCAATTCAATCTAATTCAGTTCAATCCAATTGCAGTCTCAAAGTGCTTAACAGGCCATACTTTTATAACATAAGTGACCCAAATGACACAGTGTTATCAAAGAGAGGGACAGCATTCAGGAAAAATTAAGTACAGAATATCCTTTTCATTTAATCTATTTGATCATGTATGCAGAGTTCATATCGTCTTTGAAATCTGAAAAGCACATATTTGTTCAATTCCTCATTGATAAATTGTGTATTTATGTTTGATTTCCATGCTTGTGCCTCTAAAGAAACAGCCTATTCCCTCCCTCCATTTAAAAACAAACATTTTACTGAAAATCCATTTCCACACTGCGTCACTAATCAAACAACAGATGCTGTATCATCCTTTCTCCCCAGTGCTGGAATCTCCAAACACTGCATACTGTTGTGCGTTCCAGCTTTTGTTCTTGTATACTCGCGCTCCGCCTGCTACACATTGTATTAAGGGATTGTATCATGAGGATTAAAACACACATAGCAACCAAGCTTTTATTTATCGCCTTCACATGATAACGTCCTCTCCAACATCAGTCTTTTACGTGCTCCATAAATATCTCTGCCCTGAAATTGGATTCAACCAATGTGCAACTCTTGTTTTTTCGTTGCCTCAGCGTGCCATTGGTGGATAATGAATCGCCTGTTCTATTCTTCACTTGCATGATACCGCAGTGATTGAATCAGCCTGCCCTTGGTTGATCGAAAAACGAACCTGTTTGCTTAATTCAAGTGGGAGTTGTCGTCTCTGCGGAGTTCGGTTGCCCATGAAGGGCTTGTGCATGTTCTTCATGACATTGTGGTTATCATTCAGAATAGTTCCAATCACGGAAATAAAAGGAACGACAGAAAATAATTTGTTCTGGCTTTTTGCTGGTAACCACTGGGCTCATGTGTTAGTATTAGGAGAGCAGTGGCTCAATCTCAAAAAATGTTGAGCAATGACGGTTGTTGACTACTGTGGACCCCTTTGTCGTTTTATTATTTCATACTATTAATTTGAAAACTCCATTCCATGTAGTACCTATGCAGCACATCGGATCCCCATGCTTGAGGGGATATTATTATTGGCTTCAGTCTTTTGGCAAAGTGTTGACAATTATATTCACCCATGTTTATTTCCTTGTATATTTGGAAGACTTAACTCTGGGCTTCCCTCCCCTCCCCTTCTGTTTATTATCAGCTTGTGTGCTCCTTGGAGACCGCGGCTGTGATTAAGAACCAGATCATTCCTCTAAGCCACGGTGGCCGGAGCTGGGTCTGAGACTTTGTGCTTTTAACTGGCTAGCTCTGCTAATGAGGTTCCTCGTTTCCACAGCTCGGATAGAACACGAATAAACGTGTTCATTCTGTATGTCTTGCATTACACGCTCAGTCGAAGGGAATATGTCTACAACAAACTGGGTGAGTTTCACTACACTTTACTACGCTACACCATGCAGCGTGCGTATGCCTCATTAGGATATTTTTAGAGTCATACAGGATGTGTAGTTCTCTAGCATGTGTGATAATAAGTCCTCGACGATTATGCACTCTATATTTATTTTGCAAACCACTTTCCTGGCCAATATGTTTATTAGAATGAATTAAAAACCATCCACTTACAAAGACCTTTTTGTTATTCAAATAAGGCGCAAGAGCATTGTTGTGAGTATCATTCACACAATGAGCACAAATGTTCCAGTTTGATCATCCGTTGCCACAACATGAACCCAGACATAGCAGCAACAGAAGGCCTTGTAGCACAATGGGAGACCATCTTGGCTTGTGGTCATCATGCAAAAGTGCTGTTTTTGGACTTCTTTGTGAATTCTCTGTCTCAGGGGATTTTGCTCAGTTGAGAGAAAGCCTAAGAGAGAAATAAAGAAAGGGATAGGGAGAGAACACTACACATCCTTAATCATCTTCCCCGGCAAACATCAAACACGTCTGTGCACGATACCAGAGATATCGTCTTGAAACAGAATTCATCCATAATCTTCAAACTCAGCTCAACAATGAGCCGTGTACAAATGAATACATAGAGGCATAAATAGGCAGGCCAAGGTATAAGCTAATGGAGGGTATAAGAGCAGAGAGAGAGCAAGAGAGAGGGAAAGAGGGAGAGAGAGAATGGCCTATCAGCGAGAAAAAGATAGTCTTCAATATTAATTAATAATAAGCAATTAGTGCAGCCAAGCAAGTCTGTGCCAAGACGTAAACTAATGATGGATGAAGGCAATGAATCCTCATCACACACCGTCGGCCATTCACCCAGCAGCCCAGAATGACACAACTAAGACATGATATTATGCATTGTTACATTTAGCTGTTAGCTGTTCTACTCCCCTTTGCTTGTCATTCAATGCAAACTAAGAGCATGCAGAGAACTATCCGTGTAATTACCCCTTGCGGTGGAACCAATTAAAAATGTTAGTTCAGCAAAGTCATGAGTGTGAATTTTTCTGTCTTGAAGTGTGATGAGGGATGTGGGCCACGCAAAAGCCCCATTGGTGGGCAACAGACATTTAGTGTTAAAGACTGTTGCTTGTTTGTCTAATAATTAGCCTCTATGGATTTTTTGGACTCGATGTATAAAAAATGCCGTGAGACAAAATGGTTTATCTTCAGACAGTCAGCTGTTCTGGAATTACAGTAAACAGCTTTACTTTGGGAATCAGGACAGGTTCTTCGTTGAAGGGGATTATATATTGGACTTTGAAGGTACAGTAGCACAACTTATTGCATAAACTTTCCACATCAAACGCTGCTTTAAAAAAAAAAAATGCAATGTAGATAGTTCTTGCCGTGTATACATGTGTGGGTTTCACATATTAGTGCATCTGTCTGTGTGTGTCGGCGACAGTAGTTAATCCATGGCTGTGTGTACGCATTAAGCTGCTAGCTATTTTTTTGGGCTGGATAGACGGACGTCACCAAAATAGTTATGCAGAAGTACACCAATTGCTCCTTACTTTCCGTCAAACAGTTCTGTATAAGCGGACTCCTTGGCACAGTGCTTCAGCAGCGACATGATGGGATTTGCTGCATTATGGGGCATGTTCTCACAGTGCTGAAGGAACCGGTTCCCTCCCCTCCCCCAGGTGATAACAAGGCACCCGCTCCTAGTATGCTTTAAGGACAGACAAAAGCGTCCCCGACGTGGTAACGGTACTGATCCCCTCGACTTCCAAAGTGTTGATTATGCAATTGTGGTCGAGAGTTGACTTTCTGCACAGGAAACTATTAGATATTTTAGAACACTTTACAATCGATCAATGCAAATATGATCCTTTTTCTATCGAGGGAAAAATAACGGGACTGAATTTAAAAAAACAATCACATTGTACTTCCTGTGTGGTTATGAACTAGTGGGGTTTTTATTGATTATTTTGCTATCCATTTTCCTAACATTCTATTAGTTTTTTATTGGTATTGGAGACAGAGCTATGAACAACAATGCAAACTAAGTATGGCAGTGGGAGACAGGAGTTGTGAGATTATCTTTGTTTCGGGAGTAGAGAAAGGCTGGAACAAAAAGACACTTTCCCAGCATTTCCTGACGGAATACTCATGTGAGTGTTTGACACAGTTGTTAATTAGCTCTTCTCAGGGACCAAGCTTTCTTCTATCTAGCCATCCAACACAAATCCTTGTCATCCCAATTCAAATACATTACAGAAAGGGATTTAAATCCTGTGGATTCAGGGCTGTTTCGTTGTAGGTTTAGGAAGTTTGCCACTAGGGTGAACTTCTCTGGCTCTTATTCCCGTGAAGCATTAGAAATGGTTAAGGGATGGTTGTAGTAATATTGTAGTAAAATATAGATTATAATAATAAAGACTTTACCGTATTCAGATCGAGTGTTTTTGTTAAACTAAAGGATTGTTCGCAGATTGAATTGAAACACGGTTAAACACATTAGGCATGCTGCCTTTCTTGTACAACCTTGATCCACAGCATAGCATACCCATAAAGACTTTATTTAAATACCCTTCATGCCCTCGAATAACAATTGAAGCAAGTGTGTTAGGAATCCATTCAAATTCATTGTTATTATCAGACCCCCAGAATTAAACTATTTACTGACACTGTAATCGTTGTGGGAGGATATTGCAGCGTTAGAATTTATTCGACATCTATTCTAATGGTAATTGATATCTATACTCCTCTGATTGCTTTGACAGTACCACTCAGCCACGTGGATCAGGACAACAGGCCTGTGTCCCGTCAGCAATACCTGAGGAAAGTGCTGATCAGGGTCTTGCTTTTTTATGCTGCACCTGATGCACCTCACACGTGCTATGATGCACATTTGAATGATGTAATGCTTTTTTTGTTTCGGACTTCAGTTTGTTTGCGGTGTGTTGTTTGAGAGGGAACAGGACAACCGTTGGATGCCATGGCGGGCCGTTTACGGACACACCCAGATTGTGCCAACATGGAATGACCCACGTTCTATGTTTGGTACAGCACAACTTGGACAGCTACAAGCCAGGATGACAGGTGCTCAGCCATCATGACATCCCAATATAAAACCAGTCAACAGTGGCTTTTATGGAGACAACACTCAGATAAGGGCACCATGCCATGAAGAGGAGAATCCAGTCTCAGGAGAGAAAGGATTCTTCAAGCTATGTTAAATGAACAGCTAGGGAGGTTTTCTTGAGTGTAGAAGATGTCTTTATGCAAAGGGTGCTGAAAGGAAACACAATTATTGACGTAAACTGTTACATATCACATTCACTTACAACAGAAAGCTTCTCCCATGACGTATAGTAACATCTACTCCCATTAGGTATTGCAGACTTACACGCATGTCTGAAAGCAGCTTAAAAGCAAGCCTTTTCGGTTTTCTCCTTGCCATTTCTCTTTTTACCTCCCCGTTTCTGTCTATACTTCCACCCCTCACGACTCTCCAACTTGTCTCTTCTCTCTTAGTTTGTCTTCCATTTATTAATAAAACAATATGACGAAATTCTGTCTGCAGTGTGCCATGGCACATTCTGTTTTCCTAGGCTCTTTCCCTTGGGCGTTGTTTTACGCAAAATGGATTAATTGTGTGTTTCTTTGGAATTTACTGAGAATAGTCATCTCCAAAACATTCTCCAAAACAAATCGAAAGCTTTTCCCTGGAGCAAGCCGATATCGACTGGTTTTTGAGTAATAGTCTGTAAATCTAGCTACAACTAGAAGTTCAGCAGATATTCTCTCCCTTGTTTCCGCGGAATTCCCTTTGCTCTGGTTGTGAGGTGCCTCTGTCTGAGCAGGAACAAGCCTTTTGTTTTAATGGAAAGAAAGCGCAGCTGTTTGTTAATTAAATGTTGTTTTGAAGGTGTGGTTTCTCCTGTCTCTGTGCAAGTTGCTCTATCGAAATGTGTCGAGGACCAAAGCGGAATGCGAGTCAGTAGAACGTTTGGAGTAATCGAAATTACCTTCTTGAATATCACACCATAAGCCTATTCTGGTTCTGAACACCAGATTAATTTACCACAACAAGTTACTAGTGATGATAGGCATCAATTCTCCTTACTCTAATTTGGTAAAGTGAGAATAAATAATATGCAAAAATGGTATTATGCCTTTATTTAAAAATACTGCATCAAATATACCCTGTCACAACTGTCAACAGAATAGTTTTTTGGCAGGCATTACTCAGGGTCTCCACACAAATAATTTTTTTTTTAATGCATTCCCCGTTTTGTGTGTGTGTTATTTTCATGTGTGTGTGTATGTGTGTGTGATGCACAGAGCATCAACGCACATGTTTGAGAGGGGAGCTGACAGGTGAAAAATCAGTGGCGCGATGATTGCGGTTGTCTACTGAACGGAAATAGAATGATTTGTGTTATTTCTCCATATATTTTGTGTGTGTGTGTGTGTGTGTGTGTGTGTGTGTGTGTGTGTGTGTGTGTGTGTGTGTGTGTGTGTGTGTGTGTGTGTGTGTGTGTGTGTGTGTGTGTGTGTGTGTGTGTGTGTGTGTGTGTGTGTGTGTGTGTGTGTGTGTGTGTGTGTGTGTTTGAGTATGAGAGAATGTGTATGTGTGAGTGAGTGTGTTCAAAAGAATCAAAACACAACAGAAGCTCCACTGTATTATCTGCTGTAAATGTGATTTCTGCACATGGGACCATAGTCACTTCAGCATCGTTCTGATCATTTCTATGCAAGAGGAAAGCCCTCCAAACTGCAACCCCCCCTGCCTGTAGACTCTCCCTCGGAACTGCTGCAAAATAATTATTTTCCAGCACAGCAATATTCGTCTTCATTATAGTCAGTACTATCGTGTTTTAAGGTGATGCTCAGATAATATACTCATTTTCTGAAGGAGCCACACACACACACACACACACACACACACACACACACACACACACACACACACACACACACACACACACACACACACACACACACACACACACACACACAAAACAGCCAATGCTTCTCCAAGCCTTTTCATAGTAAGAAGTCATTTGTTGTTTAACAATATGGCAACATCTCAGCGTGTGTGTGTGTGTGTGTGTGTGTGTGTGTGTTTGTCTCCTACCCCCCTCAACCCAACAAGGTGCCTGATGCTTGTATCTATTCTCCGATGATATCATTAGAGGGAGGGTGGTGCTCGAGGCCAACATATGGACATAACTGCTGCTCACGTCTCTTCTCTGTGATTTAAATAAAGATCCCGACTAGTACCAGTGTGGGAGCTTGCTCTGACAAAGACACCTGCATGTCGATAAGACACACACACGCACACATAAACACACACACACACACACACACACGTACACTGCACAGTGGGGTTGTTTCACTCTGCGGTGAGATTTTAATTATGATGAACGGCTGTACAAATAAACACAACAGCAACACGCACGCACATACACACGTGAACACACACACACAAATGGATGTTGCATTGACTATCTGGAGTAGAAAGGCAGACACTTTGGAACTCTCCGCTCCTACCACTGGATTTATATGATCATTTCTAGATCTATCTATTGTCATTTTGGAGCACAGAAAGTTGTTTTGTTAATTGATTGTCGGTTATTATTGGAATGGGAATGAATGTCAGTTCATTTTCCAACGGTTTTAATGGTTAATTGTTCATACGTAGCATTGTTCTTATCAATATTTTCTCATTCCCCGCTGTGCAGCCTTGACACAGACACCATTTCAAACCTTATTTAAGTGTAGGAGCAAAGGGCCATTTTCCCTCACTATTCTGATTCAGCTCGTGTTTCAGAATCATATTGATCCCAGACCTCGACCGACCAAAAGGAAAAGCACTCATGTTTTAAAGTACTGGCCTGGGAATAATTTAAACCATTTAGATGTTTCAACGTAATTGTTGGCTTTTAATGGACGCACACGTTCACATTCAATAAACACGGCAATCGTATGCCATCCTAACGGAATAGTTTTTAATACAACACATTCTATAGGTCAGTGCCATTTTGCTAGAGACAATAAAACAACAGGATTTTGTTCATTCCTACTTTGTAGTATTCCCACAGAGCAGAACGTAGGACGATATAAAGATTGTCGACTTACTCTGTATGAAGATACTTTTTATTAAGCCTCAGGCATGCCTTGCTCTCCCAATACATAAACCGTCTGTGATTATTATCTGCATGCGTCCCTTTCCATTTAGGGAATCTAATTGAGTGGAATTATGGGGTTTTACACTGTAACCATGAGATGAGCTGTCTTCTTTTTTTAATCTAACTCTATAACATCTTTTTATATCAAGGAAAATAAAACGAATCCCCATTTGAACGCATAAAAAATACAATCAAGTAGAAAAAACGGTTTATCTCTTAGGGGTTCTTATCGTCCAGAATTCAGGAACAAACTGGACGCTATAGGAGCGTCTGAGTGGAAAATAACTCTTGAAAGACGTGGAGTTGAGTTGGTGAAACTCCATAGGAGGAGTGTGAGGCTCCAGAGAAATAAAAGTTACACAGGGAGGGGGGGGGGAGATTATGTGCTTAGGAGAACCGTGCACGGTGAACCCAATGACTACGTTCTCAGGGTCTCCAACTCCAAGAGAAAGAAGAGGATGAAATGTGTCTAACAGCTGGGCCCCGCAACATTAGCATCCAGCCACCCATTCTTCACCCCCCACCCCCCACCCTACTTGATCGTACAAACAGTCCCCCCACTGCTCCGGCTCGTCTGCACAGGCTGGCTGCCCAGATAAAGCCCAGCCCTCAGAAGGGGGGGGGGGGGGGGGGGGTGTGTGTGTGTGTGTGTGTGTGTGTGTGTGTGTGTGTGTGTGTTGTTGCATCGGAAGCCTGATTATTCTTAGTGGCAGATTGAGAGTGTTGTTCGGAGATGCCTTGGTGGACCGATCACTAGTGGGGCTCCGCGCTTGTGTGTGTGTGTACATTTGTGTGTGTTTATGTGTATGTGTGTGTGTGTGGGCCTGTGTGTGTGTGTGTGTGCGTTTCTATGTGAATGTCTATGCGTTTGTCTGTGCGTGCGTGCGCGTGTGCGTGAATGCTTGGCTGCGTGCGTGTGTATTCTGCTGTGCAGTCCAAGCAGGCAGCCACATAAATGGGTCCACCCTCACTAAGGTATACACTCTCTCCACCTGTCCCCCTGAGCTCGGCCCAGAGTGAGCGAGGCAGCGAGGGAAGGGAGGTGACAAATAGCAGATGGCTGCTGTTGTGCAGACAGAAAACCGCGGTGGAGGGTGGGGGGTGGGGAGACAAAAAGCGGGGAAAGCGTATGGAAATGTGACATATTGTTCCAATAGATTAGAGTACAATAGACGCACACGTCAGTGCCTGAATCACCTGCCGGAACCTAGATGGCGGTATTTGCTTCCCGGGGAACCACCACATGTTAACGGTAAAGTGAATACAGAAGACCAACTAAAGAAGAGAAGTTAGCGTCAAGTCCTATTTCTATCACTTCATCATGTTATTCTTCAGTCTGCGTTGGGAGACAAGAGCAGTGTG